>NW_027186296.1:55537017-55568302 GCF_028583685.1 Petaurus breviceps papuanus | reverse complement strand
TTACTAGACATGTGACCTTGGGCAAGTCACTTAATCTCAATTGCCCTGCCTTCCCCCCTCCCAAAAGCAAAAAATAAATAAAACTAAATTTTAAAATGAGCTATTTTGGAGTATGAAGGACCAATACTTCAGTGATGGATGATAAAATAATTTCATTTGTTATTCCTATATTCTTTGCTTATGCCAGAGGTCACTATAGCACTCCAGTTAGGTTTATTGTAGTGATTATTTGCTCAATAGTTAAATTAGAAAGTTGTTTTTGTGTGTGTGTGTATGAACTCATAGATGAAATAAAAGAACAAAATTTAAGTGTTGGAATTTCCTTGCATGGGATATAAACATATACATACAAGTGCGTATATATGCTAAATAGAATACTTCCTGGATAAGGGGAAGCTTGGTGGCACAGTGGATAGGGTACTGGGCCTGGAGTCAGGAATATCTGAGTTCAAATTTAACTTCAGACACTTACTAGCTGTGTGACCCTGGGCAAGTCACTTAAGCCTGTTTGCCTCAGTTTCCTCATCTGTAAAATTAGATGGAGAAGGAAATGACAAACCATTCCAGGATCTTTGCCAATAAAACACCCAAATGGGGTCGCAAAGAGTTGGACATGAATAAAATAACTGAATGACAAGAAAGTACGTCCTGGATCATTTAGAATGATTTCGATGGATTAGATTGCCTCATTCCAGGCCCGATGTCAGGGGTGGGGAACCTGCAGCCTCAAGGCCACATATGGCCACATATGGTCCTCAAATGCAGCCTTTTGACTGAGTCCAAGTTTTATAGAACAAATTCTTTTATTAAGGGGATTTGTTCTGTGATGTTTGGATTCAAGGACCAAGGACCTAGAAGACCACATGTGGCCTCGAGGCCTCAGGTTCCCCACTCCTGTCCTGTGATTTTTTAATTTGAGGACATATGCACCTTAAGTGTAATTCATTTTATTTAGTGATGATTCTGATTTACTTGGTAATGAAACCTAATTTTAAAAATTACAGTACAAAGTATTTGAAGAAGTTTCTCATCTTAAGTTTATAGGTTTCTCCAATAAAGTTACTTATAATGAGAAAAAAAAATATTGTGCCAAGAGCTTCATATGGTATTATTATAAATATCTTTTACATAAAAAATTTTCTAATTTGGATGAATAAATCACTGTGAATTCTTGAAATCTGAAAGATGCTATCACATCCAGATTTGTGGGATGGAGCCGAGTACATTTCTCTGAAGTCTTAACTTCACTTAGGTATTGGTACAACCACTCTTTTAATAAATCTGCTTTGAAACCTCAAAGATTTGTGCTGTTTAAAAGCTGGTGAAAGGTGATTGCTAGTCTTAAAATAAAAAAGCCTAGTTTCATTTTGAAAAACAAGACTCTCCTCAGTTTGACTGAAATATATTAAACAGTACAGAGTGACTATCTCTTGTAATTGTCAGCAGATTGGCAATCTGACATATAATTCTGGCAAACCTGTACTTAATTGCTAAAATATGACTTCCTAGCAACTACAAGTATGTTCTGGCAATGTCAAGTTATCCCAAACCACATGACTTGACTTCTGCTTTAGAATTAAAATCGAAGATTTATCCCAGGTTGAAGCTACGCTCCTCCCGCACTGCAAGAACTCTATAGAATGCCGGCAGGAAAACGGGATATCGCTAAAGCATAGCAGTGCCCCAGGGGTCAATGTCAGATACAATCTAATTTAACATCTTTATTAAGGATCTCGAAGAGGGAGTAAGCCGCATATTAATGAAATGTGCAAATGATATTAAACTGGGAGCTGGTGCAACTACCAGTGAGGACAAAGAAATAATAGAAATGGACCAAAAGAGGTTAAAAATATGAGCAGAAAATTGCTAAATGAAAACCAGGTTCTTAGGGGGCATCAGTGGAAGAGATAAAGTGTTGGGGGACCAAAAACTCTTACAGGATGAGAACAACATTCATATGGGAACAAAAGTGTGGGAAAAGGAACCATTATTGGCCTGCATTTATCACACAGGCCAAAATGAAGATTTTTCATAGTATATTTTATTTTATAGACTTATATTTATCCTTATCAATGGATGATAACTTTTTAAAAAGATAGTATCTTGTATAATGGAAGGAACACTGAGTTTGGAATCAGAACTGGGATCCAAATATTGGCTCAATTATTTACTGTCTCTACTTTGGATGTCACTTCTTTGCTATGACTATGAGTTTCTTGATCAGCACAAGGAGAAAACCGTATGAGAAGATCTCAGAGGTTCCTTCCACATCTAAATGTTATGATTTAAGGAGAATGATATTGCTATGAAAAAATGATAAGTATGTGGATGAAGACTAAAAATTTTATATGAATAGTGTTAAATAAAAATGCAAAACAATGTAATATGTATGTATTGATTATAACCATAAAATTATATGAAGATACAATAACAAAGATCAGAAGACGTTTAGAAAGTTGCAAATAGTTTGGTTCAATGTTCACAAGATTTTTCTCTATAAAGTTGTCTATATATTTGCATATTCCTATACATACATAGATCATAGATCAAGCTATCTAGAAAGAGATTTTAGATGTAAATGGCATAAAGCAGGAGAGAGAGATAAATGTCTAACTGCTAATGATGGACTTAGTGCAGTTGGAAACCCAAATAACTATCCTGAGGGCTGCTATCTGTATACCAGAATCACTTTTTCAAATTTACCTTATTATTATAGCTGGAAAATGTGTTTGTTTTCACCATCTTGACCATCATATCACCCCCCACACAACTCCTACCTCACTTCTTACCAAAGTCCACTGAACAAGCAAGAAAATAAACAGATTTCAGTCTCCTCTACACCAAACCCTAAGTGTTCCATTTTCATTCTTTTTATTCATGCTTGTAGGAATATTTCTCTTTTTTTTCATTTTCATCAGATTTTTTGTTTTAGACAAACACTAAGATTTAAACGTGTAATAAGAAAATGAAATATTATTAACTTAAATATAAAAGAAAAAAGAAAAATGTCATATGCACAGCAGAATATAGGATAGGATTCAAAATATATAGCAATAACATATTTCAAGAAAGGCTATATTTTAAATACTGTGTGTTAAGTTGAAAGCTGTCAATCTTTTCGTTGCTTCCTTGTAGGTTTTCTTTTGTTCTCTGTTATACAATTTTTACTTTGTTCTTTTCCCCCCCTCCTCCCCGCTATCTACCACCCCAAGGCTACAATTGAGCTTGGCTATATTTATATATATATATATATGTATATACACATACATATACATATATACACATACATATATACATACATATAGAAACATATACTTTCCCTAAGAGATTTTTCTCTTACCCTCCCATTCCCCTAAACCTAAATACCCTATTGTTCACCCCTTTGACCTATTCCATTCCCCTTCCCTCTAAAGCTCCCTCCCTTATCCTCCCATTCCTCTAAATCTAAGCACCCTTCCAAAACTCCCCTTTTAACCTATTCCCTACCCCTCCCCTATAAAGATCTCTCCTTTATCCTCTCCCCCCTTACTATTCCCTTAGAGTTCTATTTGAAATTTAGAAGACTTTTATACTCTTCTAAATGTTTATGTATTTTCCCCTCTTAAACTCATTCCCATTGAAGCAGGTTTCCAGAACTAACAGCCTCCTTCCCCCATCTAATTCCTCTGTATTGGTTCTTTCTCTTGCACCTCATTTGTATAGGATAATTACTCTTTTAGCTGTTCCTGAATGGTTTTACTTTTTAAAGCCAAATCATACTCAGGTCTACCTCAATCTTTCTTATAAGCTACCTACTTAGTCATAACAATCTTAGACATAGGTTTTGCATTTTCTATATATAAAAGGTAAACATTTTATCCTTATTGAGTCCCTGGTCATTGGTATGTACCTTATATTTCTCTTGGCTATTGTATGTAAAATCTTCTATTGTGTTCAGGGTGAGTTTTTTTTAAACAGTCCTGAAAATCTGACAGCTGATCAAATGTCCATTTCTTTTTCCATTCAAAACTATGCTTAGTTTTGCTGGGTATGATATTTTCGGGCAGAAGCACAGTTCTTTTGCTCTTCGATATTTAATGTTTCAAGACCTGCGATCTTTTAATATCACCAAAGCTAGGTCTTATGTGATTCTAATTGTGGTACCATCATATGTAATGTTTTTTCTTGTTGCTCATAATATTTTGTCCTTGACTTAGGGGTTTCAGTATTTAACTATAATATTTTTGTGAATTTTCCTTGTAGGATCTCTTCCAGGTCGTGATTGGTGGATTTATTTTTACTATTTCTATTTTTCCCTCTTGTTCTAATGCTTCAGGACAATTTTTTAAAAATAGTTTTGTATTATTGTATCATGATTATTTTTTTGATCAGAACTTTCAGGTAGTCCAATTATTCTTATGTTTTCTCTTCTTGATCTATTCTCCAGATCTGATGCTTTTCTTATGAGATGTTTCACATTCTCTTCTATTTTTTCATTCTTTATATTTTGTTTTTTTAATTTCTTCATCTCTTATAACTTTGCTAACATCCCCTTGTCCAATTCTGATTTTCAAGGAGTCATTTTCTTTCTTAAGATTCTGGATCTCCTTTTCTAATTGGTTGAGTTTTTGTCATAATCTTATTTTTCTTGTATTATTTTTTATTTTTTCTCAATCTCATTTTATTTTTAAAGTCTTTTTTCAGGTTCTTCAATGAATTCTTTTTGGGCAGGTGACTATTTGATATTACTCTTTGGGGTAGAAGAGGGTTTCTTTGCTTTGGTATCCTCCTCTGAAGATGAACCCTGGTCTTTTCTATTCCCATAGTAGCTCTCTGTGGTTGGATTCTTTCTCCTTTGCCTATGCATTTTTTGGTAATAACTTCGTTTTTATAATCACCTCTAGTCTGGGGTATGAAGGTGGTGCCTCTGATCCTCTTTAGTTCTTCCCTCTGACCTTGAGCTCAAACCAAGAACTCCAACCTCCTGTAAGTACCCACAGTCAGAGGTTTCACTGCCCCACTGCTTCTGCACTCTTTGGGTGTGTCCTCGTTCCTTCTCGCCTCACTGCTTTCCCCAGCACAGCTGGGTTTGACATTCCTTACCAGCAAAGTTTTCCTAGATCTTCCACAGGTCAGACGCCCAACTTCCCTCACTTCCCAGGGGTAAAAGTTCTTGTGGCATGGCCTAGGAAGCCTCCTAACCCTGTTAACCCCAGGGCTTGTGGCTCATTGTTTAAGCTTGTTGCCACTTATGACCCTACCCTGGAGGTGTTTACTCTTCACAGGGGGGAAATCTAGTCCACGTATTTTTCTTCAGATCTCCAACTGTCCCAAAAGGACCCCAGTTTTGCCCCTAATCTTAATTGTTTTCTCGCCCCTATGTTCACCAAAAGGTGTTTTTTTTATCACTTTTGTGGAGAAAAATATTGAGAGCTTGAAATTTTCTGACCCACTCTGCCATCTTCCCAGAATCCTCTCCAATATGATTTTTTTTTGCCATCACTTTAATACCCACAATGTATCTTTCCCCACTCCCTGAACCAGAGAGCAATCACAAAATACCGTCACAAAACAATTCCAGGGAAAGCAGCACAAAATGTACCCTCCAATGAACCAATAAGAAAATGTCAGTTGAGATAAAGGGAGGGGAGAAGAAGGACTACCTTAGAGATCAAGATTAGAGGAGCCATTGGTAGAGAACACTGGAATGGCCTTGTGGGAGCAGGGAAACAGAAAGACCCAAGGACACCAACCTGTAAGTACTACTGAGATTTCTTCTCTGAGAGGGAGCATGGCTGTGTCAGGTGAGGGGAATGAGGAACTTCTGTTTCCTGACCAAAGAAGTGCCACATCAGCTTTCTATTTAAACTATTTTTTCCTTGCTAAATAGGTGCTAAATTTAGTTGTTTCTTTCTGCTGAAGTACAATGCTACTTATTAGTGATCTTAATGTTAGTACCCTGGAACAAAACCCCACTCACCCTGTCTTAGAAAGAGCTGTAACTGGGATGAAAGCAATTTGCTCCATAACTGATGAGTTCAAACCTAAAATAACATACTAGAATGTTGACTGTCTTGGTACCAAAATGATGGGCACAGATTAGAGTGGGTGTACACACAGACAACAAAAAGGATTAGGGAAATGGAGAGACTGAAGTGTGAGGAAAGATTAAAGGATCTATGTATATATGTACTGTGGTTAACTCATAACTATTGGGGATGGGCATAATAAAAAAAAACTTCAAGAAATACAGTTGGCAGAGAGGGAGAGGAATTATTTTAATGTAAAAGAAGATATAACTTGGAATAATTGAATAAAATTCATGGAGAAAACACTTTGGATTAAAGTGTAAGAATTAGATTATTACTCAAGGCTTTTACAGGATTTGGGACACTCAAGGATGAATTTTAAGAGATATCGGTTGCAAATACTGAGTGATTAATTCTATTCATAATTTCTAACACATCACAATTTAGAACCTTACATGAACTACAAATGAAATATAGTATTCTCTACTTGATTTCATATACAAATTAGAATGCCTATGCTCCTATCTACTCTTGCACCTTCTAAAGAAAATAAAAAATTAGAATAAGAATTCTTTGGAAAAGCAATTCAGTTGTTTGGAACATTCCTGGATTTTAGGTGGCGTTACCAGGAATTTTTAATGTTGCCCTTGCTGTGTTTTCAAAATGTTTTCTACTGAAAACAAACAAAAATAACAAAAACGAGGCCTCCTCAACACCACCACCAGCAGCATCAAAAGGTAGAGTTTAGAGAATATGGGTCAGGTATCGAAAGATCTATGTTCAGATTCTGACTCTTTTACTACCTGAGTTTAGGAAAAATCCTTTATTTATCTGGGTCTGTTTTCTCTTCTGTAAAATGAAGAGAGATTCCTAAAATCTCTTGCAACTCTAAATTCTATGATCCACTCCTTCTACTTTTACTGGCATCAAAATCGATTCTGTTCCCTTTGTCCAAATACTCATGAAAATTTGTATCAAAATCCAGTAACTTTATGTAAAATTTAAAATTGTAAATATTTGCTGTTTATGGAAAAATTTAATATACTTAATTCCTAATGAGGTGAAAAGTTTTACTTAATTTTTCATTCATTTCTTTTATCACTGAAGTAAAAGTTATCTATATAATTATATTTTAAGAAAGATATTTAATTTTATGGAACACATCTGCAAAATTTTTATGCAAAGGAATTGAATAGGACAGAAAACTCATTAGACATTATGAAGGAAGATATAACTGGATAAAAAGATAATATAGTTGTAACAAGAAGGAGGAAGAATTGATGAACATGTGCTCCCCTGGTATCCATACAATGTCAGGGGACCTACATGAAGCTTTCCAGTATATTGACTGGAGGCTGGATGGTTCAGTACAGACAGCACTAGTTCCCAATTAAGAAGGCCTAGGTCCAAATCTTGCCTGTGAGATTTACAACCTGCGTGACATTGAACGAGTCACTTAACCTTGGACCTCAGCTTCCTCAGGTCTAAAATGAGGACTTTGGCCTACATGGCTCCTAGGTTCACTCCTGAGTTCACTAAGATCCCATCATTGTCTGCAGTGAACTTACAGGAAAGGCTTGGCAGACATAAATAGGTTGTGATTTCATCATTGAAGAGAATAAATACTCATGGTGATTCAAACACAGATCTATGGAAGCATATAATCGGAACCTAAGATTTCACTGGTGTAGGGCAGAAGTATCAAACATTTGAGCCAAGAATGTAGCCAATAACACTTCTAAGTGCAGCCTGAATAAGATTAAAATATAGTATCTGATCCTATCTGATTCTAATATTTTAAATAATACACTAATGTTTTAATGTATTAATTTTTTTAAAAAAAAGAAACACATAAATGTGCTCTTTTTTTGTCATTCTGAGAGGTTGTAGGTTTGTTGGGGTCCATTTCTATTGAGTTTGACACCACTGGTATAGAGAATTGTAAACCCTCTCAATGCAGACAAGCAAATGTTCTGCAATTTATACTTTAAATGTTTCCTGGGACATCAATAGAGGTTCAAAAGTTTGCTCAGGGTCACACACAGCCAGTATGTGTCAGAGACAGGACTCAAACTCAAGTCATCCTTCCTGAAGATAGCTCTCTGTCCTCCATGCCTCAATGCCTCTTCTAAAAGTATGTTTGTATCAAAGAATTAATAATAATAAAATTGGAGATCATCCATATGATTTTTGGTGTTCTTTCTCACTCATTTTTTTTTCTTGGAATTAAGAATTTAACTGCTACCTAAAGCTGCAGAGTCAGAAAAAAACAAATTTCTTTAATTGGATTTTAATATTTTCAGAATGGCTTCTTGCTAACACCATTCGAAAACAATTAAATACAAAGTCTTCAACACAAGTTACTCTTTTCAACTAATAATAAATATTATTTTCGAAAACTTCTTTGATATTTTATTCCGAGGTATTCATTAGAAAATAATCAATTGACTTACTGGCTAATGTTTGTCTTCAAATGCCAAAAATTGGTTGTTGTTGTTTTTATGCTTTTGTAGTCCAAAACATCAATAAAAGCAACATACTACAATCTTTGGCAAGTTTCCTTATATTCAGGCCAAATAGTAAACCCGAATTTTTAATAACAGGTATGATAATTCCAGACAAGACCTTAACTTTTCTTTTAAGGTGGTCAGTCACAATGAACACTTTGTTTTTACAGCAAGGTACAGGCAAATCAGAAATACATGACTGGTTATTTTTGGAAAACAAAACCAAATTATGCTCTTTGCATTTTTCTTCTATTCGTTTAAAAATTCCCTTTATATTTAGTATTATTTACTCTGAGAATACCTGAATGAATCTTTAAACAATAAATTAAATTAAGTTTAAATTAAATTAAAATAATTCAATCAATAAATAAATATTTATTAAGTACCTATGTTCTAGGCACTGTGCTAAGCACTAGATATAAAAAAGAGACAAAAGATAGGCCCTGCCCTCAAGGACCTTACAATTTAAAGGGGATGAGGGGGGCAACAAACAAACAAATAAATATGAAGAAAGTTACATATAGGAAAAACAGAATATAATTGGCAGAGGGAAGACATTGGAATTAAAAGAGATTGAGGAAGACTTCCTGGAAAAGGTGGAATTTTACTTGGTACTTAAAGGGAAGTCAGGAAGCTCAGTAGTTGGAGCAGAGAAGGGAGAGCATTCCAGGCAGAGGATGAACAGAAAAAAATGCTTGGAACCAAGAGATCAAGTGTCTTGCTCCTGGAACAGTCAGGAGACCAGTGTCACTGAATTTAAGCATACTAAAAAAATCATATCAGATTAATTTAAAAAAATATTCTTCAACAGGCTGGAGGGCTGAGGGATGCACATACACAAATGATCCCTCCTACCTTCCACCCAGGAAATTAAAAGATGGAGTCTTCATTATTCACATTAACCACATGGAGCTGGGGTATAATTTGCTTATCTATCAAGAGGCAATTTTCTTAAAATTTACCAGCTTTGAGAATTGATACACTTGACAGTAAAAGTTTTGCTGGTGAAAATTTGCAACAGACCAAAGTGAGTTCATGTTAGGTCTGTCATTGGACTATCATTGGTTTTAGATAATCTCTGGGTCAAGAGGAAGGCAAACTGAAAGCAATCTTGGGAGATGAGGCTTTGTCTTTCAGTGTTTTATTTTCTTCATTTATAAAGTGGGAGTGAGAATTCCAGTGGGTCTTCCCGGGATGCTAGGCGGAATAAATTACTGTGATTTTCAAGTACTAAATAAATGCTTGTTCATTAAATGAAAAACAGTGATTGCACTATTCAAGGATAGAACAAAGTGTCTTACTTAGAAAAAGCATAAGAGCAGGACTCTTGACAATTAAAGATAGAGATCAATTTCCTTGTGGAGAAAGGGCTGCCTGAATAACGACACAGCTTCTAAAGGCATTTCCAGTAAAGTCAGTCAGTTGCGTATTTATGGAGTACCCATAGGATATAGAATAATGTACTATGTGCTGGCAATTTCAGTGTGGATGAAACTGAATTTCTGCATTCTCTTCTATTTTTCTTCTGCAATTATTTCTATTTCTGTTACCAACTTTCTACATGATGTTAAGTCAAGTCTTAGGTAGAGTAGCTTGGTTGAGTACTCAGAAAACAGAGCAAAAACAGCAACAAAGGCATCTCCACCTAGCCCCATCTCCCCAAGCAGAGTTAAACAGAGGTCCAATGATATTTTCTAAAACATTTTGAGATCCTCAGATTAAAGCAAAAGCAGTTCCATTGAGGCTTCTCAATGTTTGAAACTTATAAAAGTTTTTTGACAAGGAAAAAAATTACAAGAGATTAAGAAAAGCCTCTTAAAAACTGAATATATGGTTATAAGGGTGTATTTTGTGTGAAAATAAAAATAAATATGCCTAGCCACAAAATAATTTATCATGTGAAATAAAAATGAACACTCACTGCATTGAAACTCATTCTCTTGTATGTAATTTGAAGAGATAGTTAACAAATAGTTTTACAAAGACTCTATTTCTATTATAATAAGTAATTGATGTAGACTTAACCATTTTGCCTGATGGATTTCAGAAGGAAGAGTGACAGTTGCTCACTGTACCATTATTGAAAAGCTGTATTCTGGATGATTTGTTTTTTGTAGTGTATTTTTTAAAGGCATTTATGTGCTGCATGAAATGAGAAAACAATCTGCCCATAAAAGAGCATTGTTACAACTGTTTTCTTGAAGCACTATATGCAATATTTTAAAAATAAAATTAGAGCTCATCAAGATAGGTGAGTGGCAATATGGCCTAGGAAACAATCATGACAAAGGGCACAGAAGTCCAGAAATCACATACCCCCTTCATCAGTGACCTACCGTGTGACCCTGGGCCAGTCTTTTCACCTCTCTGTCCTAGTTTCCAGATTTAGGAAAAAGGAGTAATAATTGCCACCTACCTCAAAGGGATGTTATGAGGATTAATGAAATAATTTTTGAAAAGCAGTTTGAGCTCCTTGGAAGGAAGGCACTATGTAAGAACAAAGCTTTATTGTAATTATTATGTAGTACCTTTCAGCAAAGAATCTCAGAGCACTTGACAAAACATTAACTCATTAATCTTCCCAACACTACTGTGTGGGGATACCATTATCCCCATGTTACAAAAGAGCTACAGGCAGAAGAAGGTTAAATGACTTGCCTAAGATAATACCAGTGGTAAACATTTAAGTCAAGAACAGGTTGCCAGAATCATGGCTCACAGTTCATTCTCTGCATCACTAGGTCATATGCCTTCCTTTTCATACATGGAAAGTCATAAGAAAAACCAGATAGGATGGCAAAGAACCAGGAGGTGTAAGGGCCAAAAAAGTGTCCAAGTTCATATTGATTGAAGAGGGGAAGAACACAATCTTCTTCTTAGCTGCCCTGAGAGGAAAGAGAGGTAAGAAATAACCGCAAAGCCTAACCCCTTTTATTTTCTAAAGGCTTTTGCTCAAGTATTTTTCAACCCTCCTCTTTTAACCTGACACCTTTTGGGTTGTTCCTGTCTCTTTGCCAAAAAAACAACTCATCACTTTTGAATACAAAGGTAGCAGTTTAGCAACCAAAAGAATAATCTTAAAATACTTCATTCAAAAGAGCTTTCCCTTCCTAATACCATTTTTCCTGCTGAATCAAGTGAATGTGTAGCTAAGACAGGTGGTACTAATCCACCTCCTAAGAGGAAAAGGAAGAATGCTAGCTATTTTACATATACATAAGGAAAAAACATTTGGAAGTATATGTATTACACCAAAAATATCAAATCTGAAGCCATTTCTACATGTATCTAATGTCTAAAATTTAGATTTGTTCTTTAATGCACACTTTATTGAGGTTATGGTCAAGGTGTAGAAATATTATACAAACAGATCAAGGAAAGAAGTAATTTTTTACAAATATTATCTCATTTGCTCCTCACCACAACAACCCTAAAGGGTAGATGTTATTATTATCTCCATTTTCCATTTGAGAAAACTGAAGCAAACCAAGGTTAAGTGGCTTGCCCAGGGTCATACAGCTATTAAATATGTGAGGCTAAATTTGAATTCAAGTCTTCCTGATTCCAGGCCCAAAGCTCGATCCACCTGCTACCAGTTACCTCAGGTATCCATTAGTCCTGATTAAGTATTCATGAATAAATTATTAATATACTATTTGTCTTAATCTGGAAGTCATCCCAAATTAGTGGCTAGTTTTTTTTTTCAGTGGCAACACATTTGCTACATACTTTAAGCAAAAGTTATAAATTATTTGTAAATTGATCTCTTAATTTTTTTGATCATGTACTCCTACTTAGGAAAAAATATGTTAGCACATACCTCCAATACAGAGAACAGGAGTTGGACCTGTGAATTCACTGGTATTGGGTATTCTTGGATTAGGAAATTTCTTATAACTATGTATTCTTCTACATATTCATGCTGCGATGTATAGTATTAGTAACCTGGGACATCAAAGGAGTTAAGTGACTTGTCCAGAGTCTCATAGTCAGGACTTCAACCCAGTTCTTTCTGACTCAAAAGTCAATTTTCTGTTCACTATACCATTTTGCCCCCCATTTTATTTATTAACTGTCCAAAAATTAAAAAATTAAAAAAAAAAAACGCTTTCTGCTCCTGAGAACAATGTTATTGTTCATTATTTACACAAAAATAAAATTCCTGTGTGTGTCCTAGGGGGTAGAGTAAACTTCTAAATAAATAATTGGTTTACAATGAATTATTTGGTTAATTTATTAATGTAGGTAGCCAAGCAGGCAGAATTTTATTAGATAATTCTTTAAAAAATACAATGCAAAAAAAAAATCGAACAATAAAACATGACATATGTAAGTACAGTAGCTTTTCAGTAGGAGTCTTGTTTTTCTGCATGTATATACTTACCATACACACTACAAGAATAAACAAAAGTGAATTGTATTTGATTTCAACTTGGCAGAAGTCTTCCACTATGAATCCATTCCTTTTCACATAGTTCTGCTTAGTGGATGGCATTATATCTTTACTTACTCTTCACTTTTAGATATTCAATTGTGCTTTTGCAGGAGTGTGAGGAACAAGAAGTCAAGTTTAGCTGGACGATAGAGTAAAGGTTTGTGAATGCTATGTGTTATCAGTCAAGATAGGTTGAGGCCTGATTGGGAAAGGCTTTAAAAGTCAAACACTAACTTCTTTCCTTCTGTCCTCCTGGCCTTCCTTCTTTCCCAAAATGAAAAATGAAAATGACTTGTTGGTCACTCCCTTGAAGCATGGACCCTGCCCCACCTAGGGCAATAGCAGCTGCATAGCCCCTTCTGTGGGTACCTAGGTTGGACTTAAGTGGTTACTGCCCTAAGGAGGTCAAATACAACAAAGAGGATGAAAGGTTGGGAGCTTATTCAAGGACAGGATAGGAAATGATAAGACTGAGTGGGGTGGAGTGTTGGATCAGTAAGTATGTATTATTTTGAAGATAAGACCCTTGAAGGAAGGGTGGGATGTGACTTATCTTCTTGGCCTCTGAATAGTTGATCACACACCCCTTGGTGATACCATGGCCACTCAGGCTTTAGAGACAATGATCAAAGTGGATGAAATACTAGGTATGTACTCTGAGTCTTTAGTCAAACTCTTACTATCTCTTTGATCCTGAGAAAGTAATTCAAAAAACAAACAAACCTCTATTTGCCTCAGTTTCCTCAGTTGTAAAATTGGTATGATAAAGTACCTATTTCACAAGATTATTGCTAGGATCAAAAAAGATAATATTGGTAAAGTGCATGATAGAATATGCTTAATCAAGGAAACTGTGCACAAGTTTGGTGGGGGAAGAGAGGGAGGTCCCCCATGCAAATCAACTCATTGATAAGGGACTTACAATGAAATATGATGAAGAGGAGTCAACTTAGATGTAGAGCCAGAAGAGCTGATGACTCAATGGATTACAAAAGAGACCAATTTATTCCTTCTTTTCTTTCTTTCTAGCTTCTAGGTAAGAGGACTTTTTAAAGCTGTATTCTGAGCTCAAAGAGGGCAATCAGCCCTTTCCTCACTTAGCCTCCATATTCCTTTCTCCCCCAAGTTCCCACAAGATTAACTGTAACCAGGAATGAATGGACTACTGCATAATGGTGAGGGGAAAAGAACCCTACTACCTGTGTTACACTAGGCAATTATGGGAGGAAAGCTTTATCCACCATTAAATGACAGTCATTTGAAGCACTGTAATTTTTATCACTTTTGGTAGCAATCATCAGAAGACATTATAGCATAGACTATATTAAGCTGGTTTTAGAGTAAGATAACTTGGGCTCAAGTTTTGCCTCTGACAAGTAGTAGCATGTGAGTAGAGACAAGTCCCTTAACCTCTCAGTATCCCAGGTAACTCTCTAGTTAGTCAACAAGCATTTATCAAACTTACTTATATACTTAGGACAGGTATGTGGCACAGTGGATAGAGCATGGGACATAGAGTCAGGAACACCTGAGTATAAATCTGATCTCAGATACATACTAGCAGTGTGACTCTGGGCAAGTTACTTCACCCTGTTTGCTTCATTTTCCTCATCTGTAAAATGAGCTGGAGAAGGAAAGGGCAAACCACTTCAGTATGGTTGCCAAGAAAACCCCAAGTGGGGTCACAAAGCGTTAGATGTGACTGAAATGACTAATAACGACAACAATTATTTACTTACTATAAGAATAATAGATACAAAGGAAGGTAAAAAATAGTTTCTTACTCTCAGAAAGTTTACATTCAAATATGGAGACAACATGTAATGATAATGTTTTAAGTTTTTTTACAAATGAAGAAACTGAGGCAAATAGGGTGAATTGACTTACCCAGTGTCACACAGTTAGTAAGTGTCAGAGGCCAGATTTAAACTCAGGTGTTCCTCACTCCAGGCCCAGTCCTCTATCCACTAAGTCTGTTAGCTGGACTATGATGACAATAATAGCTAATATTTATATAGCACTTAGTACATTCCCGGCACTCTGCTAAGTGCTTTATAGCTGCTATCTCATTGGTTCATCACAATAGGTGATGTTATTATCTCTACTTTGTAAATGAGGAAACTGAGGCAAATAGAAGTTAAGTGACCTGCCTGAGTCCCCATAGTTAGTATATCTAAGGCTGAACTCAGGTCTTCCTGACTTCAGACCCAGAGCATGTTGGGGACTTTTGCCACCTCACTGTTGTGTAAATAATTAGGTTTGTCACACACACACACACACACACACACACTCACACACACACACACACACAAACACATAAAGAAATCATAGAGCCAAGATGGCGGTGTAGAAACAGGACTTCCTTGCAGTTCCCACTTCCACCTCCTCCAATCCATGTAAAAAATGACTCTAAACAAGCTTTGGAGCTACAGAACCCACAAAATGAGAGGGAGAAGCTAACTTCCTGCTAAAGACAGTCTGACAGACTGGCATGAAGGAGCCAGTGCAGTTCTCTGGGAGCCAAGTCCAGCCCCACGTGAGCTGGAGGTTTTAGCCTCAGGGTAGCCACAACCAGCCACCAGCTGGAGGGACTTCAGATCACCAGCAGCTGTGGCAGTTTCCAAAATTATCAACCCATATATGCTAAGGACAAAGTGAGAGGCCAGTGAAGTGTGGACTTTGGGAACCAAGAGTCTGGGAGTGCGGTCCAGCCTTTGCCCCATGGAGGGAGAAGCAGCTGAGGTGTGGTGGCTGTGCAGCTGCCCATTGTGTAGCTGCTTCAGAGCTCCTAGCCTGCAGATTGTAGGGGGACCAAGCAACCAGTCTGAGGGGTAATCGCTCTTGCTTTAACCTGCTTGGATCTGGATCAATGTCTAGGGTGGAGGTCCTGGGATGCATGACCAGTGTGCCAGCCAACTAATAGCTCTGGCAGCTGCCAAAACCCCAGCATTTGGGACAAAACTTCAGTCTCTGATAGCAGAGTTCTACTGTGGTAAAAAGTTCAAAAGTCAAGTAATTGAGTGGCAACATGAGTAAGCAAAGGAAGCAAAGCAAGCACAGCAATCGGAAATTAGACTCCTATTTGGGGGACAAAAAGGATCAAAGAATGGGACAGGAGGAAGACAATAAAGTCAGAACTCCTGCACCAAAAGCTTCCAAGAAAAATATGATCTGGTTACAGGCCATGGAGGAGCTTAAGAAGGATTTTGAAAACCAAATTAAGAGAAGTGGAGGAAAAATTGGGAAGAGAAATGAGAATGTTGCAAACAAATTATGAAATGAGAGTCAACAACCTGACTGAAGAAAATAACACCTTAAAAAACAGACAAACTCAAATGGCAAAAGAGGCTCAAAAAGTCAATGAGGAGAAGAATGCCTTAAAAAGCCAAATTTGCCAGATGGAAAAAGAATCTCAAAAGCTCACTGAAGAGAATCATTCCTTCAGAATTAGATTGGAGCAAATGGAAGCTAGTGACTTTATGAGAAATCAAGATACTATTAAACACATTCAAAAAAGTGAAAAAATAGAAGACAATGTGAAATATCTTATTGGAAAAACCACTGACCTGGAAAATAGATCCAGGAAAGATAATTTTAAAATTATTGGACTACCTGAAAGCCATGATCAAAAAGAAGGACCTAGAAATCATCCTTCAAGAAATTGTTATGGAAAATTGCCCTGATATTTTAGAATCAGAAGGCAAAACAGAGATTGAAAAAATCAACCAATCACCTGGAAAAGATCCCAAAAAGAAAACACCTAGGAAATTATAGCCAGGTTCTAGAGTTCCTAGATTAAGGAGAAAATATGACAAGCAGCCAAGAAGAAACAATTTTAATATTGTGTAAACACAATCAGGATAACACAAGATCTAGCAGCTTCTACACTGAGGGATCAAAGGGCTTGGAAGATGATATTCCAGAGGTCAAAGGAGCTGGGATTAAAACCAAGAATCACCTACCCAGCAAAACTGAGTATCATGTTTCAAGGGAAAATATGGTCATTCAGTGGAAAAGAGGACTTTGAAGCATTCATAATAAAAAAAAAACAGAGTTGAATAGAAAATAATATATCTTTAGAGATCAGGATTAACATGAATATTTTGATTAATTTTATCATAGAGAACACTAATTTTAAACCTCAGTTAAGTGCAATATAATTCCTCTAAAAAAATGAACACCTTTCTTCTCATAATTAAACCCATATTATGAAAATGTTATTTTATTTCAAATTTCATCAACAAAAATTTGTATACATTTTTTTCTCTCATTATAGAATTACCTTCATAAGTTCCTGATTTTGCTGGCCTCTCAGCTTGTAAAGCTTAAAATTTTTACTATCTAGCCATTTACAGAAAAAGTTTGCCAAATCCTTCTCTCCATCATTCATCTAATAGGTGTGGAAAAAAATAAGAAAACAAAATAACAACAAAATATCTTCATTTTTAAAGATTTTTTAGAAGGAGGCTCTTGGTGTAACAATTTAAAAGGTGAATACAACTATGCACTATAGCTCTAATTACATTTAGATCCTTAAATTTTCATTTCTAACTCCATCTCAGAAGTAGACTTCAATTTGCTGGTAGAGCTCACAAAATAAAAACTAGAAACCTAAGCTACTGAACAGGCTAAGGCATAAGTGATCTCTTCTATTCTAGCTGTATGTATTCATTGGAGTGATGTAGTTTCCGTACCTGTATCGTTTTCTTAAATATTTTACTCAACCAAAATGAACAGGTCAAAGACAGAAAATACCCACAGTAACAGATTTCAGGGAGGTGCAAAATATCATTGAAAATCAAACTGGTTGGGGCGGCTAGTGGCACGGTGAGTGGAGCACTGGCCCTGGAGTCGGGAGGACCTGAGTTCAAATCTGGCCTCAGACACTTGACACAATTACTAGCCTTGTGACTTTGGGCAAGTTGCTTAACCCTAATTGCCCCCAAAAAAGCAAAAAAAAAAAAAGAATTTATGTATTTATGTATATATATGTACATGCATACACACACAGTATAGGGCAGCTAAGTGGTGCAGTGAATAGAGCACTGGTCCTGGAGTCAGGAGTACCTGAGTTCAAATCTGGCCTTAGATAGTAAACACAAAAACTAGCCATGTGACCTTAAGCAAGTCATTTAACCCCAACTGTCATCCAAAAAGCAAAAAAAAAAAACAAAACTCACTGGTTTTGCATGAAATAATTCCTCTATATTTAACAGTCATAGGAATTTTAGAAGTTGAATACATCAAGATTAATAATGTAAGTGGGTTGTACCTAGCAGATGAGAAGCTATAGGATTTTATGAAAATCATGATAGGCACTTGAAATAGCAATATTTCCTCTTCTAGAAAATTAACCTTGTATGAAAGGCTAAATGCTATTACTGCCAAAAAAGAAGCGTCTTGGATGTTTCTGAAGTGCTACATAAATATCTTGCCTCAAAGAATAATATTTTTTAATATATCTGTATTATCAACTGACACTAGTAACTCTGTACTTATTAGCATATTTACCATCACTACCCACCATCCCCACCCCACTTTTTTGAACAATATTTTCCCCTCTAAAATGGAAGGAAGGTGAAATTAATGGGAATATATGTCCCTGTTGTGTCCTTCGGAACTTTTATCAATCATTGAAATTCTTGCCTCTATTATAGTAAGAAAAAAAAAAGCTAGTAATAGTTCAATGGAATCTAGATCACATACATTTAAACAACTGTTGAGTGCCATGCATGGTAGGGGAGGGAAAGAAGAATTTTTTAAATGGTCTTTCCTTCCAGTTTACAAGCAAATGGGACAGGTATAACATGTAGTCAAGTAAACATATAGAAGAGGCAGCATGTTGTAGTGGTATGATAAGAAGAATGTGATAATTGAATAGAAGTACAAAGAAAGTGTTTTGAGAATTGAGAAGCAAGAGATCCCTTCCAACTGAATGGATATAGAAAAGCTTTGTGAATGAAGTGGGATTTTAGCTGAGATTTGATAGTTGAATATGGGGGAATGAATGTTTCAGGAAGAGGGAAGGACATGAATAGACTTGGAAGTAGAAAAAAAAAAAAGCCAGACAAGCCAGGAGAATGGGGAGCAGCCTAAGGCAGTTTAGGGTGAAGGAGAATATTGAAATAAGGCTAGAAAGGTAATAACCACACTAGAAAATTTGAGGTCATAAATTCTGTTTGCAGATGTCCTGCTTCCCTTAGAAGTCTTACTTCTCTTGCCCATTTACTTATGAAAGTGGTTCTCAAACATTTTTTTCTCCATGACACCAAATAAATCTTTGCCATAAGGAATTCTCACACATTGCCAAAGAGTCAGGAGACATACTTAAGCAGGTTATTCCAAGTCAGTTGCATATAATTCCCAGTACTACTAGCCAAAACTAGGGCACCACAGTATACCCTTTGAGAAGCTCTGACTTATGAGGTAGAATACTAGACTTCCACCTGAGGATCAATTAGTGTCTTGTCTTACTATGCCATTCACAGAGAAGCAGAAACAATTTCTCCCTCTTAGACTCCTGCCTTGTTTAAAGGTAGCTAAAACACCTTTGATTCATGGGGGGTGGGAGGTGAGGGGCAGAGTTTTACTGGGTAGCTAATGCATGTCCAGATGATTATGCTCCAATTTCTCCACAGAGTTTAAGACAAACTTGGGAAATTAGTAGCCCAACACCCCCTAAACAAAAAAAGGTATACAGAAGATAGAAACAAGGGAGAAGTAGGAGTAGGAAGAGGATCAGTGTATGTTATGTCATGTTGGTTCTTGGAAAAATATCTTAGGATAAGGAATATACCTGCCTAGATGCAAAGGGATTTAGATGAGGTATTTGATTTTGTTTTTGTTTTTGTTTGTTTTAATGGATGAGGGGTCATGGCTAGGTGAACCACTATAGAAAACTTTGTGATTTCTGTAAATCTACAGAAGAAAGACAAGTTTCATACCATAGAGTTTTGTATAAAGTGGATAGATAGATAGCAATATCCAAGGGAGCAGGCCAGGTTCAGTATCTAGGAATGGAGGAAAGTCAAGATGAACCAAGTAGGTAGCAGGTTCCCTGGTGGGTAGAAAGGGGATTTCATTTTGAAGTCTAGCAGAAATGGATGGCACAACATAATTATGACCATTAATCTGAGGAGAGAGTCTGTTCTCTGTTCTAGTTTTATGCACTTTGCTTAGTATGAACAGAAAAAAGGCTAGCAAGGATGTTTCCAACCAAAATGAGGCAAGACATTGCAAATATCAATAACCATTGACTAGATCACCAAAAGACAGAAAAGTCTCTTGGAATGTTGCAAAAACAGATGAGCCCTATCCTAGTCAATGTCAAAGAGCCTGTTGTTCCCTTAGCTTAACCATTTTATTAATCTGGAAAAAACAAGGCATTATTCTTAGATAAGATATTGTTGGAAACTTGGCTACTATTTCAAAGAGGCAGAATGAAATGGAGAAAATATTGTTTTTTTTCTTGTCTTTTTTCTCAAAATGTATATAGCAAGAAAGATAGAAGAGGGAAAATGTGAGTAAATAGAGTTAGAAGATTTCTTAATATCTGAATTTAGAGGAATTTGATCTCAACTAAAATCTCTTTCTCATAAATTCCATGCTGTTGTGGCCACATTTTCCAAAATGGTACATGTTTAGGACTTCTGCATGTCAATCTAAGCATTTGCTGGTGATATCACATTTACTCAATCTATAGATGTTACTGAAAGAACATACACCTTAGTGGGCAGAATTTGTCTCTTCCCTCCTCCATCTGTAACTCTGGTCTAAAAATATAAACTTGGGGCAAATGCATATCAATGACATATGGCTTGTAAAAGGGAAAAAAATAACTGCCTATGTAAACTCGCTCTGATGCTACTGAGTTGCTTTAACAAAGAGAAATAAAATGGCATAGCAATAAACTTATAGCCAGTTTGGATGTTGGATGGAGCCAAAAATCACAGCAACCAAGCAAAATATATGTTCATCTATCACTGACATGATGTCATAGATTTCCTTTTAAATGCCATAACAAGATGGATTATTTTTTTTTTGAAATTCTGAAAAAGTCAGGATACTATTTAAAGACAAATAGTTTATATTATTATAAAGCATTTCAGTAAAATCTGTCTCGTTTAAATTCATTTAGTACCATGGCCTCTGATACTGTCTACAGAGACAGCTAAGTGGCACAGTATATACAGTGTAGATCTGGAATCAGGAAGACCTGAGCTCAAATCTGGTCTCAGATACTTCTCTGAATCAGTCACTTAAACTTTGTTTGCCTCATTTTCTTCAACTGTAGAAGAGAGATGATAATAATAGCACCTATCTCTCAGAGTTATTGTAAGGTTAAAAAAAATAATATTTCTTCAAAAACTTAGAACAAAGCCTGACCCACGGTAGGTTTTATATAAATGTTTATCTCCCTCTCCCAACTTCAACAAAGCTATAATCTCAATGTGAGAACACTCTCTAGTGGTGTAAACTGTACCCCATCCATGCCTTCGCTTCTTGTGTAAGACACTCTTAATGATGTCTTCCTGTCCATCTTCCTCTAAGTTATCAGAGAGTAATAAAATCATAGATTTTGAGCTAACAAGGAGCTTAGAAGTCACTGAGTTTACCGCTCTCATTTTACTGGAGAGTCATGTTAAATGACTTGTATGAGACAAACAGATAGTAAACTTTGAAGGCTAAATTTGAACTCAGATCCTCCTGACTTCAGGTTCAATGCCCTATTTATTATATCTTGCTGCCTCTCAAAACTTCCTAAAGATCTTCTTCTAAGTCTCTTAGCATCATGAGGATAAATCAATTATCAAGAATTTATCTTATGGGTGGAGTAGAAGCAGGTCTTCCGCTCTGCTCCTGGCTTCTACCTTCCCCAATTCATGTAAAAGGGGACTCTAAACAAAGTTTGGAGCTATAGAACCCACAAAATGACAGAGAGAAGCTAAACTCCTGCTGAGGACAGGCCGGCAGACTGGCAGGAATTGTCCAGCACAGTGCTCTGGGAGCCGAACCCAGCTTCACACTGAGGTTTTAGCCCCAGGGCAGGCCTGATAAGCAGCAGGCTGGAGGGACTTCAGATCACCAACAGCTGTGGTCCTTTCCAGATTTATCAACACACAGATGTAAAGGACAAAGTGAGAGGTCAGTACAGTATGGACTTTGGGACCCAGTAATTGGGAGTGCCTCAGCTTTTGCCACCAGGGTGAGAAGCCACTGACGGTTGCGGTGCAGCCGCTACTGCCAAATTGCAGTTTCAGCTCCTGGCCTGCAGAGTGTAAGGGGAATGAAGTGATCAGTCTGAGGGGTAATCACTCTTGCTTTAACCTTCTTGGATCTGGATTGCGGTCTAGGATCGAGGTCCTGGGGTGTGTGTCCAGTTTTCCAGAGGATGTGGAGGCTTCAGCAAGGGCTCCCAACTAATACCTCTGGCAGCTGAGAAAACCCCAGCGTTTGAGACAAAAGCTCCCCTGTCTGGTGGCAGAGTTCTACTGTGGTAAAAAGCCACAAAGTCAAAGAATTGAGTGGCAACATGCCCAGGCAAAGGAAACAAAGCAAACAGAAGAACCCAACATTAGACTCTTATTTTGGGACAAAAAGGATCAAAGCATGGAACAGGAGAAAGACAGTGAATTCAGAACTGCACCAAAAGCTTAAAAGGAAAATACAAGCTGGTTATAGGCCATAGAGGACCTTAAGAAACAAATAAGAGAAGCAGAGGAAAAATAGGGAAGAGAAATGAGAACAATGCAAGAAAATTATAAAATGAGAGTCAACAGCCTGACTGAGGAAAATAACACTTTAAAAAACAGACTGACTCAAATGGCAAAAGAGGCTCAAAAAGGCAATGAGGAGAAGAATGCCTTAAAAAGCCGAATTTGCCATATGGAAAAAGAATCTCAAAAGCTCAATGAAGAGAATCATTCCTTCAGAATTAGATCGGAGCAAATGGAAGCTAATGACTTTATGAGAAATCAAGATGCTATTAAACAGATCCAAACAAATAGAAGGCAATGTGAAATATCTCATGGGAAAAACCACTGACCTGGAAAACAGATCCAGGACAGATAATTGAAAAATTATTGGACTACCTCATAGACATGATCAAAGAAAAAACCTATAAATCATCCTCCAAGAAATTCTCAAGGAAAACTGCCCTAATGTTTTAGAACCAGAGGGAAAAATAGAGCTTGAAAGACTCCACTAATCACCTCCTGAAAAAGATCCCAAAAAGAAAACTCCTAGGAATATTACAGCCAGGTTCCAAAATTCCCAGATCAAGGAGAGAATATTACAAGCAGCCAGGAAGAAACAATTTTAATATTGTGAAAATACAATCAGGATAACCCAGGATCTGGAAGCTTCTACACTGAGGGATTGAAGGGCTTGGAATATGATATTCCAGAGGTCAAAGAAGCTGGGATTCAAACCAAGAGTCACCTACCCAGCAAAACTGAGTATCATGCTTCAGGGGGAAATATGGTCATTCAGTGGAATAGAGGACTTTCAACCATTCATAATAAAAAAAAAAAAACAGAGTTGAATAGAAAATTTGATATTCAGCTACAAGAAGCAAGAGAAGCATGAGAAGGTAAACAGGGAAAAGAAACCATAAGGAACTTATCAAAGTGGAACTATTAACATTCCTACATGGAAAAATTTTAATTGTAACTGATGAAACTTTTCTCAGTATGAAAATAGTTGAAGGGAAAATTATATATATATATATATATATATATATATATCGGAGGGTATACGGAAGTGTGAATACATATATGAATGTGTGTATATATGTTTATAGGTAGACATAGAGGGCACAGGACCAATTTAATAGGAAGGGATGATACTTAAAAGGTGAAATTAAGAGGTGAAAGAGGAATATAATGAGAGGAGATGGGGAGAGACAGAATGGGGTAAACTATCTCATATAGAAGAGGCAAGGAAAAATGGTTACAATGGAGGGGAAGAATAGGAAAGCAAAAGGGAATCGGTCAACCTCATTCTCCTTGAATTTGGCTCAGGGAGGGAATGAAATACACACTAAATAGGGTATCTCACCCTACAGGAGAGTAGGGGGGAAAGGGATGAGAGGGGGGATGATGGAATAGAGGGCAGGCTGGAGGGGGGAGGGAAGTTAAAAGCACCCACTTTTGAAAAGGGATGGGATCAAAATAGTGAATAGAACTAGTGGGAGGTAGGATAGGAGGGAGGGAAATATAGTCAGCCTTTTACAAGATATCAATTATGTTAATGTTTTGCATAAGCTACACAAGTACAACTGTTTATCTTTCAAGTAAGGGTGGGTAACAAGGGAAGAAAGGAATTAATCTGGAATTCAAAGTTTTAAAATCAAATGTTTATATATATATAAATTACTATTTTACATGTAATTGGGAAATATAATATACTGGCACTGGGGCATAGAGATCCACCCCCTACAAAGGGGGTATGAGAGAAGGTATGGGAGAGAGCAGATTGGAGGAGGGGATATACTGTGGGACTGCTATTTTGGGGTGGTGGGTAGGAGAAAAACGGGGAGAAAAATGTGTAACTCAAAATCTGGCAGAAATGAATGATGTAAATCAGAAGTTAGTAAAGCATTTGAAAAATGGGAAAAAAAAAGAATTTATAACATGCCAAGCACAACTGTGCTAATTTCAAGGGGTTCAAGAACAAAAGGGATATAGTTATTATCTTTAAGGAAATTTAATTTTAACATAAGATATATAAATATTACATATATATACACACATGTAATAGATACAAAATTATTACAGGTCAATTTTGGGGAGTTTACTAACAGCTGGGGAGATAAGAAAAGATTTCATGTAGAAGATGGTGCTTAAGATGTATCTGAAATAAAACCTGGAATTCTAAGAGGCTGAATGCTTTCTGGGCATGGGGAACAACCAGTCCCAAATGTAAAGAGACTCCAGCACTTGCTGGAGCATTGCATGGAAGAAATAGCAGTAGGTCAGTGTGGCTATGTAACTAAGTGAATGGAGGGGATTGATGTATAGGAAGACTGGAAAGGCAGAAAGTATCCAGGTTGTAAAGAGATTTAAATGTCAGATCCTAGAGATAATACCAAGTCACTGGAGATTATTAGAGAAGGAATGGGCTGATCAGATCTTCACTGCAGGAAAATCATTTTACTAGCAGTATGGAGTGAAGGATGGATTGTAGTGGGAAGACACTTGAGGCAAGGATTCCATATAAGAGTCTTTTTTAACAGTCCCAGCAAGAGATAACAAAGACCTCAACTAAGAGGTGATATATGTGAGAGAGATTATGAAAAAACAAGATTTGGCAACTGACTAGATATGTGGAGTGAGAATGAGGAGGTTAGCATAATAGGTTATGAACCTGAGTAATTAAAAGCCTGATGGTACCCAAAACATTTTTTTTTTTGCTTTTTGGAGGGCAATTGGGATTAAGTGACTTGCCCAAAGTCACACGGCTAGTAATTATGTCAAGTGTCTGAGGCCGGATTTGAACTCAGGTCCTCCTGACTCCAGGGTTGGTGCTCTATTCACTGTGCCACCTAGCCACCCCTACCTATAACATTATTAGAGAAATTTGGGAGAGGGTAGGGTTTAGTAGGAAAGATAATGAGTTCTGTTTTGAACAAGCTGCATTTGAGATGTGGAGACATCCAGTTGGAAATGTGTAGTAGGCAATTCACGATGCAAGACTCAAAGAAGAGAAGACACTAAATATGTCGATCTGGGAATCATCTGCATAGAACTGGTAATTGAACTCATGGGAGCTGATAAATTCATCAAGTGAAAAAAAGGGCCCCAGACAGAGCCTTAGGGTACAGTACCATTTAGTCGGTATGATATGATGAATTAGCAAAGACTGAGAAGTCAGGTAGTAAAAGAAAAAGACAAGAACAGTGTCATGAGATCCTCAGAATAAAGAATATCCAGGAGAAGAGGATATCCAACAGTGTCAAATGCAGCAGAGAGATCAAGACAGATGAAGATTCAGAAGAGATCATTATATTTGACAACTAAGGAATCATTGGTAACTTTGGAGACACCCATTTCAGACAAGTGATGAGATCAGAAGCCAGATTGCAAACAATCAGGAAGAAAGTGAGAATATAGAGGGAAAGTGGAAGAACTTAGGATTTTTCAATGAGTTTGACTGAGAAAGTGGAGATATAGAGGACAAGAGTAGGGATGGTAGAATGAAGTGAGGATTTTTGGAAAGACATGGGAGACTTGGGATGTTTGTAGGCAGCAGGGCAGGAACCAGTAAATAAGATGTCAATGTATCATGTAAGCTGTTATCTCTCTCAATTTTCCAATTATACAACTCTCTGATGCTACCTTATACCTCTTGTGTACAATTCATCCTTGGTAATATGTCACATCCCATTTATATAATAGAGCATGCAATGCTCTATTACCCTTTGTATCTGAGTTAAATAATAATCACTGTAGAAAAAGAAAATAGGAATAGCTATGTGGTACAGCTGCACCTGGAGTCAGGAAGATCTGAGTTCAAATCTGGTCTCAGATGTTTACCATTTACATGAAATGGGCAAGTCACTTAAATTGATTGCTTTAGTTTCCTCATCTCTAAAATGGGCATTATAATATCAACTACCTCCCAGAGTTGTGAGGATCAACTGAGATAATAATTACAAAGGACTTGGCATAGTGCCTTGTACATATCAGCACTGTATAAAGTTAAATTATTATTATTTATTAGAAAAGTATTCACCTTTAGAGAAGAATATATTACAGTGGATAGAGTTCTGGACTTGGAATCAGGAAGAAAGAGTTGAATTTGACCCTGGGCAAATCAGTTTTCCTTTCTGAGATTCAATTTCTTCTTCAGTAAAATTAAGCTATTGGTAGCACTTAACTTTCTAGGGTTATTGTGTGACTGAATTTAAATGGAATTTTAAAAATAACTATGATATGCTGAATTATGTGCTAGACACTAAGGATACAAGCAACAAAAATGAAGCACTCCCTGACTCTAAGAAGTTTATAGTTTACTGGAATGCCAAAATGAGATAATATATATAAAGTGCTTTATATACCTTAAAAGTTCTATTATTCAACTTTTTTACTTCTTCATATACATATTATGTACAGAAGAGATAAGGGAAAGGGAGAGAGAGAGAGAGAGAGAGAGAGAGAGAGAGAGAGAGAGAGAGAGCTAAAGAATTTAACTAAAGGACCCAATAGGAAGCCCAAGAAAAATATATAAAGTTCATATGACCTCTAGCAAAACTACATTCTAATTTCCATTTCATCTGGGAACTATATAATAATCACCCAAATTAAAGAAAAAAAACCCTTGCTGGCTACAATTATACAAATAACTTCTCTACTACTCATAATACAAGAACCTCATGAATGAACTCTTCAGTAACAATCCTAAACTTTAATCAAAACCAAAAAGCCAGATCAAGTGTTCCAATGTTCCCATGTTCTCAGTTGTTGCAACTGAAAAAAAAAAATCTGAACACCGGATATAGGATTTCAAAAACACTTCCTCTTATTAAAATATATTAGGCCACAAACTTATGACATTGGGGTAACACAAAGAATCAAGCCTCTATAGGCACTAACACATGTGTTACAAAGTTCTGAGGATGTAAGAAATCATTGCAGCTTTTATCTCAAGTGAGTTATCTACCTAAGATCATATCTAGGCAGTTCATTTTATTAATTTACCTGGCAGTTCATTTTATTAATTTACAATATAAGACATCTCCAGTAATGACTGAGCAGTTTAAAATTATTTCAATGTCCAAAAACCATTGTAAAAGCCCTTCCAGCAAGCAAAATCAGATGGAAGAGCAAACCCACTGAAATATGTACAGACTAAGTCAACTGATGCTAATGCCCCAATTCAACAGGTGCTAATGTGAAAATAATGATTAAACAGCTGGTCTGGCCTTCAATTTTTTTTTCTTAATGTGAATCTAAACAGTTCTGCAGTATGGATAGGTTAATATCTAATATCAAGAGTACCAAAAAAACCTTCTTTTTTGAGTACCTATTCTTTAACATTTACAACCAGTCTTCAATTTTAATGACCCTTTACATCTACCTCCCACAAGCTTAGTGGCATTATTCCTTGTGATCTAAGAATGTGCTAAAAAAAAAAAATGGAAACACACCAAACAAATTTCAAATGAATTGTTCAGCTGCTTATTACCTGATATTTTCGGTGAAGTAATCAGGTTTTTTTTCACATCCTATAAACCTGGCCTTGTCCTAATTCACCACAAAAAAAAAAGTCACCCTTTAACTGTATCACAATATCATTTTTTTACTTTATACTTATGGAATCAATATACATGATTAACTTAGAATGTAAACTACTTGAAGGCAGAAACTATTTTGTATTTTGACACAAAGACTATTTGTCTTTATATCTTCAAGGAGTAATTTACTAAATGTTTGTTGAGTTAAAAAGACAATTTAATGGATACACATTACACTTTTTTCACTGGGGATATTTATCAGAGGCAGCTTGCACAAATGTTGCAAAAACCAACCTGCATTCAACTTGAGGAAGTTAGTACAAATGGGAGTTTCAGGAATTAAAACACTTAGATACTTAGTATAATTGACCTGAAGCAAGGCAGGAATGGATGCTGACTTATCCTAAGAACTAGGTTTGTCCAAAGAACTTCTTAGGAGTAATAAAGATCAATGATACTCATTGAATGAAACATTTCTTTAAGCTTCATATAGACAAACTGAATTAACAGATCAATTTGGTCAAAATGATCAGATTAGGCATTCCATTCAGAATTTAGACTTATTAACAAACCCTTAATTTATTCAGTTTTTAAAATCTGGTAAATTTCTTGTGAAGTGTTTAACTAGAGGATTTTTTTTTTAAAAAAGGCTTATTGTCAGAACAATGGCAAAATGCTGTCCAGTGGTCTTTTAAGGAGGTCTGGAATTCACAGGAAGCAAATCCTATGCTAGAGAAGCTACCCATTTGGCAGAAGTCTTGTTTGTTGTCCTTACACTGTTTATAGCTTCCATTTCTTGGTATTAGAAGGATTATTGCAATTCCAAGGATTTTTTCCCACTATTATCTCATGCTTTTCTTCAATGGAATGTTGAAATTTCTGCATGTTCCATTTATGAATCTCTATTTTTTAAATTTGTTCCTTTCACAATCATAACCTTGGGATTGGCCAGAAATGTTTCCTTTACACAGTGTTTGCTAACAGGGCTTAATGACTGATGCTAGTCTTTGTTGTATGAACAAGGTGTTAATGATTTTATAATAGCCTAGGATCTAGGTTGACTGCAATCAGGTATCACTCTTATCATTTAGTGATACCATTTATTACAGTAATGTTCCCATCCCTTAAAGATTCTGGAAGGAACTCAGAAGTAGTGCGTGCCTGGGTGTGTTTTAACCCACACACACATGCAAGCGAACATATGTATAAAGCACAAAAATTCCCACAAAAGTAAAGTGGGGTTTCAAAGCAAACAATAAAATCAGAAAATTTATGAAGGAAAGGAGTGTGTATATGTGTGTGTGTGTATTTGTACTCTAAACCTGGACTGATTTCACAAAAAAACTCAAGACTTTCAAAGGCTTTTTAATCTTCATATAAGAATTCTCTCTAAAATCTTTTTCACAGGTAGTCATCCAATCTCTTGCTTGAATACTTCCAATGATGGGAAACTCACTACTTCAGAAGGCAAAGCAATCATTATTCTTTTGAACCCTAATCATTAGAAAATTCTTCCTCATATTGAATGGAACTGTCACTGCCCCTCTCCCCCCTTCTTCCTTTGGCTAGTAGGCTCTGTAGTTCCAAAGAATGTACTTCATGATACAATTTCTAGTCTACCACTGTGGTCACAACTAATCTTTGGGTTGTCACTTAAGAAAATTTCGTTAAGAGATTAAGAAAACCTCTTTTAAAGAATATTCTGTGAGCGTATTCTATTCTAGATGTGTTCTAATCAATGTATAGCATGGGGGCAGGCGGATGTAAAACTTTCCCTGTTCTAGATATTCATCAAGTAATTTCCCACTTTGTTATGACAACCCCATGCAATTTCCATACACTTATTTCAATCTTACTACTTCTATTAGTCAGAAATGTAGGCAATTACACATGTCCACAGGGCATTAAAAAAAAAAAGAGTTAAAGAGGGTGTTAAGATAAGACAGGGTGTTAACCTGACCTGGAGCTCAGTTAACACCTATCTTATCTATAATATCTAGGACCAGTGATGTCTTTTGTCTTCAGTCTGTCACTTTAATCGTCATTTACACACATATTCAGCTGTCAATCATGCATAAATCCAGGGGTCATCATGATTAGCTGCTAATTAACAATTTTGGCTGGAAACATAACATACCAGTTAGATGCAATTGTTTTTGATAATATATTTTGTAGGGCAAAACCAGTTATCTTGATAAGAACCTAATGCCCAAGCCCTATGCAAAATGTCAGTGCTGACAGTCGCTGTCCATGACCAGAAAGGCCAATAAATAACCACCCATGCATACATAAAGACCCTCTTATGGCTTGCAGCTGCAATAGTCACAATTTGCCAAGCTGTACTGTTGATTGAGGTTCTGTCAGCCTGATACCTTTACTCAAATTTGTCCATCTTACCTCTGATTGATGTTCATAAGCACACTCTATTTGCTGCTACACTTTCTCAGCTCTCCCCAGCCAAACCACGTCCTTTGCTATTGTAGATCCACAATTCTTTGAAGCATAGATATTGCTTTCTGTCTACCTTGCTTATGGACACCCACGTGGATGGCAATTTGTTGGAAATTCTACCATCATCCATTTTTTCCGAGATGTAGACTATAGGACCTCATTTCTAGTGATCCCACTTTACTGTTGTACATCCATTTTGATTTATTTATTATTGTGAAGGAGTGAGATGTGACTATGGAAAATTAGATAACATGTTTATCTTACTTGAGTTTATAGTGAGACTTACACCACATTGGTTAAAACTCTCCTTCAAAGTCCCAAATGGTATTCCATTGTTAATTTGCTTGTCTTATTCCATGCACATTAGTGCACCATCAAATATTCTTAATAACTCATAGGATTTAGAGAAAGGATCTTAAATTTCCTAAAACCTATCCCTATCATTTTAAAGAAGAGTAAACTGAGGAACAGAGAGTCTGATTTGGCCAAAGCTTGGTAGCTAGGTGCTATGGCAGAAAGAGCACTGCACTTAGATTTAGGAAGGTCTGGCTTCAACGCTTATTAGCTAAGTAATCCTGGCCAAGTCACTTAACCCATTTCTTTTTTTTTTTTAAAGCAATTGGGGTTAAGTAACTTGCTCAAGGTTACA
>NW_027186296.1:55528122-55537007 GCF_028583685.1 Petaurus breviceps papuanus | reverse complement strand
TTTTTTTTTTAAAGCAATTGGGGTTAAGTAACTTGCTCAAGGTTACACGGCCAGGTGTTTCTGGGTGGGTGCTAAGTGTCTGAGCCCAGGATTCGATCTCTAGGTCTTCTCAACACTGGAGCCGGTGCTCTTACTCGCTGTGCTACCTGGCCGCCCCTACTTAACCTATTTCAATGTCAGTTTCCTCGTCTGTAAAATACAGATAGAACTTACCTCACAGAAGGGATTGAAATACAAAATGACTTACAAACTTTTAACCACTATATGCAATGTCTGAAATGTCTTAATGCAGTTTTATTAATTATTTTAAATCTCACTAAGGCTTTTGGGACACCTTGTATAAAAATGAAGGCTAGCTCTTTCTATTCCCTCACACATCATAAATAGCACAACTTAGTCCTAGTTATCAGTGGCAGAGTGGCAGTCTGGAAGTTAGCTGTGGGGAACAAGGAGTATGATGATTCTTTTCACTATCCCAGTGTAGTTTGTATGAATCCTGAGGTATGGACATATAAAAAGGAACAGTTAATGATGGAAAGAATGGCAAATGATCAGGATGATACCCAAGTTTCTGAGAGTTCCAGAATATTAAAAGTGTTTGAGAGGGAGTTTTGGACAGTAGAATGGGATATTCTTAGGGAACATGTTGGAAAGGTAAGGCGGAGGATAGGGACTAGAGAGGAACAGGGGAGAATTTAGGGACAGATATTAGGGAATTTTCACCTCTGAGTCCCAGGTATTAAAGAGAGGAAATGAATATTTTCTTGTTATCTGACAAGAGAAGTACTAAGTATAGTTAGGAGGAAATAGAAACCAAGGATACAGGATGACAGAAAGATCATGGGATCATAGGTTTAAGGTTAATGGGGACCTTCTAATTTATCTAGTCCAGCCCTTTTATTGTATAGATGAGGAAACTGCAACTCTTCAGAGTTTAAATGACTTCCCCAAGGTCATGTAAGTTGAATATACATAGCTAAAACTTTAACCCAGGAACTCTGTCTCTAAATCCAGTCTTATTTTCCATTAAATTGGCTCTTAGCTTCTAATTATAATTCTGATATGAAGCTGTCTCAGCTGATGGAGACATTCACTTAAATGGCATTCCTTTGACAAGAGCTAGGGTTGGGAAAGTCAATGGTCATGATGACTGACAAAGCTATTTGGCAAAGGAGTTTTATGCAATTGCTATTTCTACATTTTGCATTTCCAAGCTTTCTGGTTTTTACCTTCAAAATATCTAATCAAACAGATTTATTTCAAATTCATATCCTCTCATATTGAGGAGGGGATTTGTAGTCAGAACATCCCATGACTGGTTGTCAATAGCATATATGTAAATGATACAGGAAGCAATAATTTGAATTCAAAAACCCTGAACTTAATAAACTCAGTGTTTGACTTGTGTTTTAAGCAAGGGAATATGGATTCATTTCATGGATTAAATTTTTCTGAGATATTTTTGCAAGATAGCAAACAGGGTAAGATACCAAAAGAATGGGAACAGGGATGGGAATCATAGTACTCGTAATAGCATATATATATATACATATATCATTTCATATCATATCATATCATATCACTCCCCAAAATGCAGCTGGTAAAACATCAATTCCTATGAAACTATATCAAGGATAATACAGGAAATCAGGTTTTATATCTTTTCAGGTTCCTACAACTACTTGTCCATGTAAGGTAGATTGACAACATGTTTTGTTAGCCTCTTTTTAATCTGTAACACTTTGGGCACTCCTATGTATATAAAAAAATGTGCATGGAGTGAAATATTTTGGACCAGAAGATGCAGTTCATTTGGAAATTCTGGAGTCATGGATTCAAATTCTAGATCATCCTCTAGCCTCTCTGAGACTCATTTTATTCATATATAAAAAGGAAATAATAGTTATATCCCTTACTTCACAAACGTTTTGTGAATAAAGTACTATTTAAAATCAAATGTATTATGTAAAGATGAGTTAGTTTTATTCTTTTTATGAATGAATAAATGAAAATAAAAGAATTAGGTGTTTGCTGTGTGCCAAGTATATGAAAGACTACCTGTATTAACCTACAAATTTAAATGGCCTCTCCACTTACTTTCTGTGATTTAAAACTTCTCATTATTAGAATTATCCAAAATTAAGTTTCAAGTTTTTACCATTAACAAAAAATGCTAACATGCATTTGAAGAGTTGTGCTAATTATTATCATCATAAGTGACCTTTAATGCTGAAAATTGGGCACTAAATATGTGGTCAAATCAGTAGTAAAATTGTTGATGATTACTTTACTATACATACTATACAAAGTACAATAACAAATAACCTTGACATATGAACAAGTAAAAACTTTAATTTTGTTAAATAAGGATTGGTTATAAGGTATTTATAAAAAGAAGTACAGAGAATTAAGGTTAAGGGAAGGATCAATACTGATTACTGAACACCAAGGTCAATCTCTATGAACCATTTCACAAGGAAAAGAATGTCCTAGGTCACTCATTTCTTACATCTCTGCCCACAATTCCTCATGCCATCTCTACTTCTGTTACTACTTGCTATATAATCAGTGTCTGGAGAAGGTAAAGAAAAAGAAACAAGAAGATGAGAAGGAGGAGCTGAGTCATCAAGCAAAGAGTAAAAAAAAATAATCTCTTTTCTTCTGGCTGTCTAGTACTATGACAACTTAGTAGTTGAAAATGAGAAATATAGTGGTTAAGAAAAAAGGGAAAACTGATTGCCCCTATCACTGAATCTTTTTTTTTAACAGAGAAAAAATCAGCTAGGTCATAGAATTGAAGCAAAAAGGAAACTTGAGATCATTTATTCCATCTAACTTCCTCAGTTTACAGATGAGTCATAGAGTCATATTACATAGAGTCATTTACATAGAGTCATATGTCTAGAGATGAAAGGAACCTTGCAGGAAGGGAAATGACTTACCCAAGGTCACATAGATGGTAAATTGCAGAATTGGGATTCAAACCATCATCCTCTGATGTCAAATCAGTCATTGTTTCAATGTTACAATGAATGATATATCTCTCTCAAGAGTATATTCTACAAGTGCCTTCATAATTCTGTGATCAGAGCCAGTAGGACGGCTTTTGTATTTAATATAAGAAAATCCTCTTGTTAGATTTATAACTATTGAGTCATCATGGAGCTTTGCATATCTGTCCTGCTTTCCATTAACAGATCTAGAAGCAGTAATATAAAACATTATAGGCTATTATCTTCCAAGTGTTATAAAACAGACATAAAACATCAATCCAAGAGGCACCTTGGTGACAGATAAAGTTAGGCTTGAAGTCACGAAGACGTGGATTCGAATTTCATATCAAGCATGTAATAGCTGTATGATCTTGGGCAAGTTATTGTACCTCTTAGAAGTCAAGAAGATCTCTAAGAGTTACCTGTTGCAGAGCAGGATGATAGAGACAATTGTCTTTCCTTGGGGTTTTCTATATCAATGAAATCATAAGTATAAACCAAGGGTGGGGAACCTGTGGTCTGTGGCCTCGAGGCTTCAGGTTCCCCACCCCTGATATAAACAAAAAACAAACAATAAAATACCATAAAATAATATATTTATTTATGTGAAGCAATCGGGGTCAAGTGACTTGCCCAGGGTCATACAGCTACTAAGTGTCTAGTCTCTAAGGTTAGCTTTGACTCAGGTCCTCCTGACTCCAGGGCTGCTGCTCTATCTACTATGCCATCTAGCTGCCTTAAAATAATATATTTAGAGTTTATGTCTCCTCACCCCAACTGAAAACAATATCTAACTCATACCATCAGTAATGGTCCCAAAGCTCCTTTCCTGAAGAGTAGTTTTAAAATTACCTGGTCTCCAATTCCCCAGCAGTCTTCCTTCCTCCCTCTAGCATGGACTAGCACAGATTCCTTACTCTCCACCATCACCACCACCACCCCTAGCCCTGGTCCTGCTAGACTCAGATAAAAATCCACTAGAATTTACTGGCTTGAGAGAATGTCCAATACCCCTCCAGAGCCCCAGAAAATTCTGTCTGGGTCCCAGAGACCTGGATCTTTTCCACCATCTTCCCTGACTGGCCTTTGTGTCCTAAATATGTCCCTCAATTAAACTGGATTGCTTTAATGTCTTTGTTGGGTTATCTGTGTTTCTTTGCATAGGATTTTGGTATTCTAAGTATTCCTAAGTCTGTGTTAAATAAAGCTGCAAAGGAATAAAAAGATGAACTAGTAACTAATTTGGGGACATTCTCTGTACTCTTTCTAACAGGGATATAAACCTCTGGAACCCTGACTCCCACTGGTATGATGTTCTGTCATTTTATCCCTATCAATATTTAAATGAGAGTTCACCTGAAATACACCATTTGATTTCCTTAACAAATATTAGCACATATTTTAAAAATAAAACATACTGTATATCAAATACTTTGAGGATTTTTCACGAAATATTTTGTTTCAGGAATAACTCAAATTATAATTAGCCTTTAATCTTTCTCTGGGCCTCACAGATTAACTTTGCCCACTGAAGAATTAATAGGCTCAGCATACTGTAAGTATTTAGTTAATTTACTTATTTAAAACATTAAAAGCTTTTGACTCTTTGACACTCAAACAAAAGGCAAAGCAATCAAGTGACTTTTGACCTCAGCTTATCAGATGACTGGTGTAATGCTGTCAAACCCTCATAGAGGAACAGGCAAGTAAGGTCGAATTTTATAGGTGTTTATGACAGTTTAAGGTTCATACTGCCTATCTTTGTCAACACCAGAATGATGCAGGTCAACTGGCCAGGTTAATGAGACTGAGCAAGAAGGAAAAATCACTGGAGAGACCAAAAGGGCTATGATATCTAGATTAAACATCAGACTTTTACATCTGTGGAACAAACACAATACAAACAAAACCTATGGAAGCACTAGTCCCTTATATTATTTCCTCTGGGGTAATGAGTATTTTTGAGTTAATTGCTTTCAATATTTAAGCACCATAGAGGTTTCAGCTAATAAACTTGGACTCCATGATGCCCCAATGCCCCCCTTTTCCCCTTGAGAAGTTCAGTGCTATCTACTAAATCAATGAGTCTTTTTTTTTTCAGTTGAAGGTTGTGGGTGTTTTTCTGAAGAAAAGATTATTGCTTTGTTACAGTGAATGGCTCAAGGGCTTTTGTTGGACTAGTTTTTATGGGGGTGTATGTGTGTTCGTGCGTGTGTGTGTGTCTGTATTTTCTTATCCTTGTTAGTACTTCATGGAATGTGTGTGCTTGTGTGCTGACTAAATTACATACAAAGCAACATCATATAATTTTTCAGTGACGGGAATCACATTGACTCTAATATTCAAAGGAAAGAGGAAAAAAGAGCCTTTGCCTATCTCAACATTTATAATGTCAAAAGAATATCTAAATATGGTTTTCATCTATCCAGATTATGTTTTAATCAACTTGGACTGATGATATACCCAAGGTTTGTTTGATATTCTAAAATCTCTATTTGTCACATTGACAATAAGCAAAAGGTGGTGTATGTGAAAGTTGTCTTCATATACTCTGGGCTCCTGTATTATATGTCTGAAAGAAAGAACAACACAGGAGTTAGGGAGAGATTTGTTTAGTCCCTATCAGTTCCTTCTTTTCAGTGAGGATATTAAAATGAGAACAGAGTACAGTACTTGGTATATTTAAAAGTCTTTAAGAGCTATAGATCAGAGAGGCAACTGAGGCCTGCTGGATAGAATGCTAGGTTTGAAGTCAGGAATACCTAGATTCCTATCCTGCCTCTGACAATATCTGTATAACCACAAGCAAATCGCTTAAAACTCCCTGAACCTCAGCTTCCTCATTTATAAAGTGGAATAATGATAGCAGCTACACTTATTTTAATGGATATAAGGCTAAAATGAAGTATTATATGTAAAGCACTTTACAAAATTTAAGGCACTAGAAAATTGCCAGATAGTATTATCATTTTCAGGGGATGTGTTAATATGTAATTTCATTGTGGGGACCTCCTATTATAAAGACTCCTTCTACCAATACAAATCAGCTACTCATTTTTAACTGTTCTTGAAGAGCTGCCTAGAACAATGAGAAGACAAGTAATATGTCTGTGGTCACAACAGAAACATGTCAGAAAAGGAATCTGAACCCAGAGTTTCTTGCCTCCTCTCTGCTCACTGTGCCACACAATAACTCTCTCTGTGGTTACTCATAAGGTCATAGAATTTTGGACAATTACTACAATTGTAGTAATTCCCTTACTAAACCCCTGCCCTGGCTTTCTCCTATCACATCATCTGCCTCCTCTGCTGCTACTTACATGCTGTTGAGTGATGCTAGTAGAAGTCACACATCATTTCTAATTGGGCACACTACAAATTACAATTGTAATTACTTAATTACTTAACAATTGTTACAAATATCTCAATTTATAAATGGGGAAACTGAAGCACAGAGAGGCTTAGAGACACCCATTTATCCCATTACGCAATTTACCTAAAGTGGCTATACAACATTTTTTTAATCTGTGTGTGTTTGTGCATGTGTGTGTGTGCTATGTACAGAGACTAAGATATTTCATGTGTTTCCTTAACTAAAGTGATCTCTCTTTCTCTTTCTCATTGAACGCTCACTATATTCCTCATCTACACTAGGGCTTCTTAAACTTTACCACTCTTGACCCCTTCAGAACTTCTTAAACTGTGGGTCATGTAACCCCATGATCGTGACCCACAGTTTAAAAAGCACTTAAGACTCACCTTATTCCTGTGTCTAGGAACACACTATTCCCAACTTCCATTTTCATTCCCATTCCCTGATCCTCATTCCTCTTAATCTTAACTCCTCCATGTCCCACTCTAATCCTGTCTACCCCTTCCATTGTGACCTCAAGAATTCCTATTCCATAACGAACAAATTTCCCTTCATTCTGGCCCTCTTTCTTTTATATTCCTTCCACCCATTTCCACAAAGAGACCAAGCTTTATCCAAAAGACCCTGAATCCCTGGTCACCCTTCCTAGCGCTGGCTGTACATTCTCTCACATCCTTCTCCCTACCTAATCACACTGGTCCTAGAGAAGGAATCAGGATATTCCTTGCTCTCCATTGCCACTTCTAGACTCTCCCTTTGCTACCTTGACTCAGTGAACTCTCCTCCTTTGAAATAAATTCTATTTACATTTTTCTTTCTATACAGGCTGTAATTTACTATTCCCTAGGCTAATCTCTCTCTTTTCTCAAGCACTTCAATACCTGGCTCACTGTTCCTTTCCTCCCTGACTTCTTGAAGTTCCTTATATTCCTGCATATGCTCCTTCAGACACACTGACTCCCAATTTCTCAATCTCATCCCATGATGCACATCTCCCCTCTACCTCAACCATGCAACAGGGATTAGCTCTCTACCACTACCCACAAGTGTTCTACTTCTGTGATCAAAAATTCTGACTTTTGTCTACCTGTCCATAACCTCCTTTCATTTATTGCTTCCTATGAGAGATAGAAGAGAGGAAAGAGGGTGAGTATCCCTCCAAAATTATTCTTTTCCCTCGTTGTGACTTAGTCTCTTTACCCCTCAATAGTTTCTAGGGCTATTGCCCTGCTTCAACTCTACTTTTCTCCCTTCACAATTGTAACCCTATAGTTGCCAATTCAATACCCTGCCATATTCTATTCTTAAACCCTTCCCACCCTTGTACTATCACTGCCTTCCCTTGCCAAACCCCTGTCCTAGTTCACTCCTACTTACATTCTGTTGAGTGGTACCAGGAGAAGTCACACACCATTTCTAATTGGGTACACTACAAACTGATATTATATCATCTCAACTGGACCCTCACTGTTGCAAAGCAATCTTTTTACTCACTCCTAATTGACTTCTTGCAGCAGCTAGGTAGCATAATGAATAGATTGACAGATCTGGAGTCAGGGAGACCTGAGTTTAAATTGGACCTCTGTAGTGGCAAGCACCCCAGTGTCCCCAGGGTGGCTGCCAACAACAGGTTTTTAGATCTGCTTTTCTAAAGGAAAGCAACTCAAAATGGGTTAACAATCTTTAATTTAATCAATCAAACATATCATTTACCTTAGTTCAGGGGGAAAAGGTCAGCACCCCGAACTTCAGAGTATACAGACAGAAATATTTCAAGCAGACAGGCCTTCAACTGTCCAACCATTACATCCAAACCAATTCACAGTTACCAGAGAGGAAGGCATCAACATCTGGGTTTTTCAAAGCCAGGGAGCTCCCAACGGCTGCCCAGAGTCTGATCTGGTCAAATCAAACAACACTTCTCAAAGTGAGCCCCAAAGCAAAGCCTCCCATCAGGGCTTATATAACCTCCTGGCTCAGAGAATGTAACAACCTTCTTGACCCACTGCCCAATCACAAAGTATCTTCTGAGAAACAAGCCTCCCACCACAGGCTCCAGGTGCACTTAAGCCTAGGGGCAGGGAAGATCTTAAAAATTTACATTCCTATAACAACCTCACAGATACTTACTAGCTGTGTGACCCTGAGCAAGTCACTTAACACTATTTACCTCAGTAGCCTCTCAAATGAGCTGGAGAAGAAAATGACAAACCATTCCAGTATCTTTGCCAAGAAAACCCAAATGGGGTAATGAAGAGTCAAATATGAATGAAAATGACTGAACAATAACAACAAAATTAACTCCTTATCCCATTCCCCACAGAAGCTTTTCCAAATCTATTCTATCTGTAAGCCACCTGCACATTTTATTTCCCTTCACCCTTTCATCTTAGGATTTCTCTTATGTTACTATGAAAACTGAGACTTCTTCCCCACTTTTCTTCATCTCAAACCCTTTGACATCATCCATCATTCTCTCCTTTACTCTAATCTCTGACCAGCAGGTGACCTTTCTCTTT
>NW_027186296.1:55504166-55528112 GCF_028583685.1 Petaurus breviceps papuanus | reverse complement strand
ACCCATGCATAGACTTATCTACCTACCAAACAGTGTGCATTTCATGTTATCTATTCCCTCCACCAAAGCAGATCACAACTCCTTTAAGCAATAGTGTTAGACCTTTGTTAGTTACTATGACCCCAAAGTGCCTGTGGCTAACCTAATAAGAAACCTGTTCAAGTTTTATTAGACTTATTCTCATAGGATAACCTACAAAATCTATCCCTAAGCCTATATTTAAAGGGTTTACAGCTCAGTAGGACCTGTTTAAATATATACTTCTCTGATATACTTTTCAAGAATTCAGGGTCACTTTCACACCATGGGGAATCATTGGAAGAAAATAGACCTATTTCTATACCATAGCTTTATACAGTGCCTAGAAGTGATATATAAATATCAGATAGTATTTGCTGTGCAGTTATTTTTCAGTCACGTCTGACTCTTTATGACCCCATTTGGGGCTTTCTTGGCAAAAATACAGCAGTGAGTTGCCATTTCCTTTTCCAGCTCATTTTACAGATGAGGAAACTGAGACAAAAATGGTTCAGTGACTTTCCCATGGTCATACAGCTAGTAAATACTTGAGACCAGATTTGAACTCAGATCTTCCTAACTCTAGGTCTGCCACTCAATCTACTGTACCACCTAGCTGCTCAAATATCATATTGCTACTAACAATAATAATTACTAACACTTACATATACCTTTAACATGGGCCAGAGCTTTTAACCTAGTTTGAACTTCGTAATCCCATGAGTTAGGTAAACCTCATATCTTCCTGGTGAGATGGGCAATACATGCAGAACCATAAAATGGGTCTTAGAAATCATTAGTTCAGTCTTCTCACTTTAGAAATGAGGAGGATGAGGCTCAAAAAGATCATGTAATACTTTGCTTTATAAAATGATGGATCTATTTTTCACTAACATAGGTCCTCTCTTCTGGGGGCAGGCCACTTCCCTTCAATGTAGTCTCCTCTTTCATGCTTTTTGTCTACTTTTTTTCTTTAAAACCTACAACAGAAGTTCCAAGCAATACACTGGAAGTCTTCTTCTCATTCTGTTGATAGACTAGGGTTACCAACCTAACAGTAGTTAGGTGGTGCAGTGCATAGAGTGCCAAGCCTGGGGTCAGGAAGCCTCAGACACTTACCAGCAGTGTGATCCTGGGCAAGTCACTTAACCCTGTTTGCCCTAATTTTCTCCTTTGTAAAATAAGCTAGAGAAGGAAATGGCAAACCACTCCAGTATCTTTGTCAAGAAAAGTTCAAATGAGAGTCATGAAGAGTCAAGCATGGATGAACAACAACCAACTTACCAGCATTCATCTCTTGTCCCACATTCATATAACACGATTAAATCATCTTTTCTGGTCACATGTCATTGATAATGTTCTCTATTCCATTTCTCATGTGCACGTTGTAACATTCTGCAGCCTACTCATGACAGCCATGTGTCTTTCCATTGCCCTTTGTGTTATTTATGATTTTCTATACTTCCAAAATCACGGTGTTCCATGATTTAGTCACATACCATCACTAGGATAATGTTAATGTTAAATAAATAAATGAGAATTTTTTTTACAGTGAGCAGAATTGTATGATTGAAAGCCCTGTGCCACTTCCTAAATGTGATTCAACCAAATTTCCTTCTCTTTTTCAAATAATTTTCTTTCTGTAATACGTATCTTGTTTAGGTAGTGAAAAATGACAATAAATGTGCATATGACAGATGAAGTTGTGTGTGGCTGGGGAACAGCTGACAGATGGACAGAGATGGATCCTAATTCAACAGGCTATCCAGCTATATATCAGAATCTGATTAAGTATTTTGCATCTATTTTATTTTTGTGCTTTGGATGGTTAGTCTACTTTCTTTGTCACTGGCATGGATTTCGCTAAGGAGACTTTCAGTGTTTTAAGGTCTGATGCAATCATTGCTGTGTCATCCCTGAGTAGGACCTTTGTGAGAATCCAACCCTACCTTTCACTCTTATTTCATATAACTGCTTTTCATGAAACTTTTGCTCTAGTCTAGTCCAACTCCACTATTCTCTGAACCCTGAGAAATGTCTACTATTCTCTAGGTCTAGGATATTGTCATCATCCTTTTTAAATATTAAATTCCTATCCATTCTTTTATTACTATTTTTTTTTTGGAGAGGGTAAGACAGGGCAATTGGGGTTAAGTGACTTGCCCAAGGTCACATGGTTAGTAAGTATTTGAACTCAGTCACATTTGAACTCAGGTCCTCCTGAGTTCTCAGAGCCGATGCTCTACTCACTGCGCCACCTAGCTGCCCTCCATTCTTTAAAGTCCAACTTTATGTGCTTCACTTACATTAAACCTTCTCTGATCATTCTTTGGTAATAACTTTCCTCTCCAAATGTAATTTACAACATCTAATGCACTTCTGTAATACTGCACAGTATAAGTTATCTATGTTTATGCTTTCCTCTTGTGCTGAAAGCTCCATGAAGGCATTACCTAAATTTTGCATTTCACCTAGCACCTAGAACTGTGTGTTCTACACACAGTAGATTCTTCATAAACATTTACTGAATGAATAAACATTGAATATCGTTACATCTAACCAATTTCAAAATATGTGACTGATTCTGTCAGTTCAGACTAAAAATAAATAGGTGACTGGTTAGATAGTGGTTTAGATTAACTAGATGGTAGCATTGTATCCCTAAACAAGTTTACCAGTTTCAACTCTACCTTAACTTATTTATGTAAGGGAGGTGGCTATGATAATTCCCACCCCCAACCCAGTTGATGTACTTACTGGTTTTAGTCACAGATGTTGAAAATTTGAATGTGGTAACAAGGTGCTAAATTAACTGTAAAATTTCAGCCACACCCTTTGCAAATATGAACTTTCTCTGATTGAGTCATAAGGGCATGGCTGAGCAAACAAATTAACCATGCACATAGGGGCTTTAAATAGCTAAGCCCTGAGGAGGTTGAGAGTTTAGAGTCTGGGAGCACTTTGTGGAAAATATCCCTTCAGGAGGAAGAAAAGAAAATCTCTCTTCCCCCTCCTATAAGCCTTGGGATCTAGTACAGTCTTGCTCAGAGGAAGATACCCCAATGGCTGCAAAGTTCATTAGTTCCAGAGAGCTTAAGGCACAATTTAGGGAGCAGAAAAACATATTCAAGAACTAGGGATAGGGAACGTTCAGTCTTGAGGCCACAGGTGACCCTTTAGGTCCTCAAGTGCAGCCCTTTCACTGAATCCAATCCAAAGGCTGGACTTGAAGACCTAGAGGGCCACCTGTGGCCTCAGGATCGCAGGTTCCCCACCCCTGCTCCAGACACTCAGGAATACAGAGAGATAGTCCCCCAAGGGAAGGAGGAATTTTAAGGAAAGAAACCTCTAGCACTAAAGAAGAATATTGTCTCTGGCCTCAAGAGAGAACTAATCCCATTTCATGGAGGAGAAAATTGATTATCAGGGAGGTTAAGTGATATGCTCACAGTGTCAGACCTGGGATTTAGCAACAAAATTCAGAATTGGGATTTGAACCCAGGTCTCCTGACTCCACATTATGTGAGCTTTCCACCATACCACATTGTCTATCTAGATGTAGCTCCTAAACAATGAAAATTTCTTCCCTTTGTGTAGTCTCTTTTTAATCCAGAGATAATTGGAATGACATATTTATTGCAGAAAAATAAGTCCCAAATTTCACATATTAACTGGAGGAAATTACTATCTAAAGCAAGTGTTATTCTGTTTTATAATAATCTATTTTGGGAGCAAAGGAACCCTCATCATCTTTGTTCCATTTCACTTCAAAAGATTCAGTATAGCGATGAATTCTTTAAATATAATATTTATGTTTATCATATATATTGTGTTAAATATTGGCTATACTTGTGATCCTACTGATCCAAGATCTTTGTATACAACAAAATAACTGTACTGTAACATTCACAGCTATTTAACCATTCATGGCTTAGCATGGCTGCTCTGGAGGCAGAGGGTTCAGACAGTGGTAGTTATAAGCTAAACTCATAACTTCTATTATCTTTAAAACTTTTGACTTAGAATCACAAAATAACAGAATTCCATGTAAATTCTACCTCAAAAGTCACTGAGTCCAACCCATACCTGAAGCCTTCACATTCTCTACAACTACCTTGACTCCATCTTAGTCACTTCAACAAATGGAAAATCACTCCTTCCTTTAAAAGCCCACTCTATTTTTGGATGGCTTTAATAGTTAAAAAAAAAAAAGTTCTATGTATTGAATCAACATCTTCCAATTACTTCTACTCATTGTTCCCATCTCTGAATGACCAAAACATTAAGTCTAATCCTTATTCCACATAATTAATTTATTCAAATATTTTATCTCTGGTTCTAGTTTTTTAACAAGAATCAGGTTAAAGTGTAAAATAAAATGTAAGGCAATGTAATTTTTAGAAATTTACCTATTAAAGCCTAACATAAACCATGACCTTGATGCTTACTGGGAATCAGCCACAATTCTTTTCCTGATTTGTTAAAAAAAAAAAAAAGTCAATGGTTGTTGTCCTTAAAGGTTATAGCAGTAGGAAACAATAAAGACAAGAAAGAATGGAGGTAAAAAAAAAAAAAACATACCATATGTCACCTGGCACCTAAGTTGTATGGAATGGCTCTTAAGTGCTTCCTTAATGCATCTTATTGTACCTAGATGTGGGATGACATGTGGTATGTCATCTTAATTTTTTTTTAATTTCATTTGCAACCTGTGTGATCTCATAATGAAGAATTTTTAATAAATATTAGGGAGAAATTAAAGTTAATCATTTTAAATCTAGATTAAATATTCTACAAATACAGTGGTTACTGATACTTAAGAGTTGAAAGTGGGGAAACACTTAATTCTTACACTAATTTAACAAGTAAATGCCATGTATTAGAGCCAGGAATCCAGTTTTTTTCCACTTTCCTTAACTCTGGGGCTCAAAAGATGATAATTACACTAAATTTAGATTTAGACAGAAAATTTTCTACCAGGAATTTGAGCCTGATGACTACAGGGAACAAATCCTTTGGTATGATTTTTTTGTCATATCAAGTGAATTTATAAATTCATAATAGTTTCTTATAATACTTTTTTTTGGGAGGGAGGAAAGCAAGGCAATTGGGGTTAAGTGACGTAGTGCCCAAGATCACACAGCTAGTAAATGTTAAGTGTCTGAAGTTGGATTTGAACTCAAGTGTTCTTGACTCCAGGATCAGTGCTCCATTCACTGTACCACCTAGCTGCTCCTGATACTTCTAATGTAAAAATATTTACTCTCTTTATAGTTACACTGTATGTATATGCTACATAAAATATTATATAAGATTTTGTTATTTATTTATATATTATTTCTTATTCAATATATTTATACATAATATAGCATTAATTAATATGTGATATGCATGTAATTAAAATAATGCAAACACATACGATATATGTGTGTCATACAATATAAGGTATAGTCATATTATATATAATACATACAAATAATTCATAGATATTATGCAATGAGAAAATACATACATATACATACATATATAATATGCTCATTGTCTCTTATATTAGAACACAAACTCCTTGACAGTAGAGATTGTTTTGTTTATTGTATTTTTGTGCCCAGTGCCTACCACAGTGACTGGAATCTAGTAGTTCTTTATAAATACTTGATCCTTTGATTGATAGTTCTAATTGCTGTAGAGTAATATGGAGATCTTGAAAATATTTAATAAATTTGGACTCTAGCTAAAGCAACTAGACCACACGGTAATAAAATGGAAGAGTTTAGCTCATAACCACCACTGTCTGAACCCTTTGCCTCCAGAGCAGCCATGCTAAGCCATGAATGGTTAAGTAGCTGTGAATATTACAGTACAGTTATATTGTTGTATACAAAGATCTTGGATCAGTAGAATCACAAGTAGCCAATATTTAACACAATGTATATGATAAACAAAAATTAGATCATAAAAGACCCTCATTTTTGTTATTAGTTTTAATTTCTACACACACAGATCACTTTAGTAGTGACTCTTTTTAAAAGATCATCAAACCAACTAAGACTTCCTCTCCCTTTCTCAGCTTTCACTTTGGTAGGGATGACAAATACCAGTGAAATGTCTTCCACCTAAAACAAACAAACCAAAGCAATAATAACAGAGGAATTAAGTCATTGGTATGAATAATCAGAGAGGTCTCATGGTTTAGACTCTCATTCAATTCAACATATAGACAGATCTGGACTATGAGCACTCAAGAGAGCATCCTAAAAAATACCTTCATCGTTGTTGTTGTTTGTGTGTCAGTCAAGCTGTCTCACATGATATCTCACATGATAAGGTGGCCTTGCTTCTTACCAAAACTAAATATTCAAGAGATCCCATCCCATCTCATCTCTTCCAACAAATTATTGCCTGTTATTCCCATTCTATTTCTTATTTTCAATCTCTTCCTGACTATTGACTCCTTCCCCAGTACCTCTATACCTCCCTGATCTCAAAAAGTTCTCACTTAATCCACACTCTACTTTCATCTTATATCTCTTCTGCCCTTTATAGTTAAAGTACTTGAAAAGACAGTCTATAATAGGTGCTTCTAATTTGTCTTCTCTCAATTTTTCCTTCATTCTTTACAATCTGGCTTCTGACCATATCATTCCACTGAAATTGCTCTCTCCAAAATCACCAACAATCTCTTAAAGGTCAACTTGAATGGTGTTTTCTTGATCTCATTCTTCATTTTGATGCAGCCTTTGACACTGTTGATCATTCTCCATTGATAGCCCTCTCTCTAGTTTTCAGGATATCACTCACTCTTTGATCTCCCCCTACCTCTCTGACTGCTCTTCTCAATCTAATTTTCTGAATCCTCCTCCAGATCATAGCCCTTTAACTGTAGGGTTCTGTCCTGGGTTCACTCTCTTTTCCCTCAATACTATTTCACTTGGTGATCTCATCAACTTCCATGGATTTAATTATCATCTCTATGCTGAAGATCTCAAATACAGCTGTCCTGCCCTAACCTCTCTGCTATATATACTCTTCCCCATTAGACTGTGAGCCATTGAGGGCAGGTACTGTCTTTGTTTTCCCCTTTTGTATTCCCAGTGCTTAGTACTTAGCCTGACACATAACAGACACTTGACAAATCTCTGTTGACTGTCTGACAGGCTAATGATAATAACTTACATTTCCTTAAAGGAATACAAAAATATTTTATCATACAAACTTCTACATTTCCCTCTTTTAAATATCTCTCCCACTCTATCCTTTTAAGGTAAAACTTTCCAAGATAACAAAATTAAAGGTATAAACATCTGCAAAGAGGAGACAAAATGATCGATTTGAAAATAATATGATGTACTTAGAAAAACATATGAATCAGTGAAGAAACTAATTAAGACTATTAATAACATTCAGTAAAGTAACAAGATACAAAATAAGCTCACAAAAATCATTGCCGTTTCTATGCAGTACTAACAAAAAGCACAAAGAGATATAAGAAATTCCATTCAAAATAATTTTAAAACACATAAAATATGTTGGAGTCAATTTACTAAGACACAGAAGATTTATATAAATATGACTCTAAAGCACTCTTTCCAGAAATTAAGTTAGACCACTAATTGAAGAGATATTTACTGCTCACAGTTGGGCTATGCTAATAAAATAAAAAATGATGATACTACCTAAATTAATTCACAATTTCAGGGCTATACCAATCAAATTACGAAGTGGATGTTATATAGAACTCATCAAAAGAATAGCAAAATTCATTTGGAGGAAGAAGTCTAGAATATTAAGGAAAATAGGGGAGGGGGAGGGGCAGAATAAAAAGAAATTTTAAAAAAAGAAAATGAGGGGAAATGGAAAATTCTTCACCTTGCTCCCTCAGATTATCTAATTGCTGACTTAACTTGTTCCTAGCATAAACCTGGGCACCAAGCATGGGAAACAAAGTTTGTTAGCTCTTAAATATCTTTATAAAAGGGAGAGTCATCTTCCATTGTACCTGACCTCCTAAGCACCATCCTTTCAGCCTCCGTAATGCTATCAGGAAAGGATTTGAGGACAGAACACAAAAGTGTGTGGGTGTGTCGGGTGTTCTTGTGTTTGTGTTTGTTTTTGTATTTGTGCCTAGGGAAGAGTGCTCTGGAACATCATTCTGTTGTCCGTGGTTGCATTTGCTGTCTCAGTGTTCTCTGCTCCTAAGCAGGCTGCCTAGAGGAGAAAGGAAGGGCACCTGGAATCCTGGAAGAGGAAAGGGGAGAGGATTCATGGATTTCACCATACACTTCACCTGGAAGTAGTGAGAGTGTCAAAGCACAGTTGAAAGGGATTATAGAATTACAAGACTGTATTGCCTAATAACTACAGGAATCTGATCTCCCTGGAGCTTTGGGATCCCAAGACAGACCCTATCTCCTGATTAGGAAAGGGGGAAGAGTCACACATATGAGACAAGCAGTAGTCTTCCATCTGAAGTCGAGAGTTTCACCAGGCATCCAAGAACCTTTAGTAGTTGGAGAAGCCCAGCAGATAAGTTAGCCTGGAGTATTAAATTTGAGAATTTGAAAGTCACCTCAAAAGCAAGAGATAAAATTTCCAAGGATATTAATGGAAATATACAGTGAGGATGTTCCTCAGTGTCACACATTCCAGGAGGAACTAACCAAGGGATTGAGTGTTTGAAGAAAGTAGGAAACTGCAGAAATATCTCCAAGAAAATTAATTTATTAAGAAAGAAGTTTCAGAGATGAAACTGTCCTTCATAAGAAAACCTCCTCTGAGAAGCTTCAGTCAGAGCATATGTAAGAACTGTGGAAAGTCCTTCAGTAGACCTACATACTTAGTAAACAGAATTCATACCAGAGAGAAACCCTCTGATTGTGAGGAATATGGAAAGATTTTCAGGATGTCTATGTACCTTACTCAACATCAGAAAATTCATAGTGTAGTTAAACTTTATTGGTTTAAATATTGTAGAAAAGATTTCACCAACTCTTCATACCTTATTTATAATAAAATAAGTCATAGTGCAGAGAAACTTTATGAATGTAAAGAATTTGAGACACCCTTCTGCCAGCATTCACTACTTATTCAATATAAAGGAACTCACACTGTTGTGAAATCTTTTAAGTGTAGGGAGTGTGAAAGAACCTTTGGTCATAATCAAACCTTATTTAGCACCAAGGAATTTACATGGGAAAGAAATCTTTTTGAAACAGGGGATATCAGATGATCTTCAGGAAAAACTCAGCTCTTACTCAACATCAGAAAATCCACATTGGAGAAAAACCTTACAAGTGTAAAGAATGTGGGAAGGCTTTCAGTAAGTATCTATGCCACATTAAGTACAAAGGAATTCATGCTGAAAACAAACCCTATGAATATGGTAAGGACTTTAGTAAGAGATCAGCCCTTAATACACATCAGAATATTCACAATGCAGATACTGCATAATTGTGAAGAACATAAGAAGGTCTTCAATGGTTGCTCTTCCCAAATTAAGCATAAAAGACAAAAACATAAAAGACATAAAAGAGAAATGCCATGAAAATAAGGAACATGAGAAGGTCTTTAGGCCTTGCTCAGTCCCCATTTAACATAAGACAATTAATACCAAGGAAAAAACTTGTAATCATAATAAAACTTGAACCAAAATTCAGCCCTTACTAAACACCAGATAATTTATCCTGAAGAGATATGTAAGTAGAAGCCAGGTGGACCAAGCCACCATCATGACCTTTACCACTATCCCCCCTTGGCCTTAATATTAAAGGATGGCCTAGAACCTTAAGTCCAGGAGCTTAGGAAATAGTGGTGTTCCCTAAAAAAAAGACCCTCAAGCCTAGTCCTGCCCGACTTCTTTCAGCTCTCATTGTATAGAAGGAGTACACCTTCCTGACCATCATTTGGAGTAGCTACTGGCCACCTGCCACCAATAGACAAATGTATACAGGTGCCTTGGGAGTAGCATCATCACCCAGTCTACCAATCTTGCTTTTTGCCCAAGCCTCATTGCTGTCATCTAAGGAAGTAATTCCTGGGTTTGAGGTAGTTATCTCTACCAACTGCTGGTCAGCATCCTCTCCCAGAGTAAGTAAGCCAGCCTAACTGATGCAGCAGGACACCTTGAGGGTATGATAGGAGGCAGCATGTACCAGCCAAATTAAATCACTACCACCCAGACTATTATCTCCCCTAAGACCCTCATGGAGACAGCCTAGGATTCTGAACCAAAAAGGCTTGAGGAAAGCAATTCCTCTAGACTTCTACCTATAGTCATCATCCTAGGAATCTGTCCCTGGGAAGATAGCCTTGGAATTGCTCTTTCAGATGCTACAGTCTTAACCTTGATGCAGAGGGAAAAAAGATCTTGTCACCAAAGTTCTTGGTACTGTCAAATGGTTCAACACCAGAAAATGATATATCATTGGAAATGGTATTAAAGAAGAGAAACTACCCTCTGTTTGGCTTCTTCATCTAGGACCATGGAACATTTTCATCTGACCTAAAGCTGAAACCTTCCCTGTATTGGCTACCCCATTAGATTGTGAGTTCCTTAAGACTAGGAAATGTCTAAATTTTCCATTTATATTTCTACTACATATCACAGTACTTGCATATACTAAGTGTTTCATAGATATTTCATTCATATTAAAAATAAAGTGGTTAAGAAGCTTATTAAAAGAATTAAAGGAAGTGTGTGTTAGGAAAGAAAGAATTGTGCTTGTTTAGTACTGAACTGATCATTTCAAAGGTATAGAGAAAGCCCCAGTGTTAAGGAGGTCAACATCTCATCTCTAACTTATGGCCTTAAACAGTTGCCCAGGATACTAAGGGATAAAACGACTTGTCTGTGGTCAAACGGCAAATATTGGCAAGAGGCAAAACTAATCCATGTCTTCTTGTATTCAAGGCTGATGAACTATCTACTTGCACACATCTCTCAAAGGAAGTTATAAGGAAGGAAATCAAAGTCTTTTAAAAATTGAGACCTCAAACAGAATTGACAATTCAAAACAGAAGGTAGAAAAGATTAAATAGTTGCACCTTTAAAAGAAAACAATAGCAATGAAAATAAAGATGTTGAAATACAGTAAAACTAATAAGTAAAGTAAAAAAAACAGCAAAGTTGGAAGAAAAATTGAAGTCTATAAACAAAAGTGATTTGGTACATAGAGAATATTAATCTGCCCAGGGGAAAAATATGAAACAAAGAATATAACTACCATATTTTACTTTTTTAATTATAAAATAAATTTGCCCATATTAGAATTATACTGTCAGAGAGAAAGCCCAAGTTTAATTCAACCAGAAATGTAATTATCAAGCTCGAGAATTTTAAGGATCAGAGAAGGAGTTGCTAGCTGTTGGGGTAAGGGGGATCATTTATAAAAGAATGAATTTAAATTCATAGGACTACTCATCAATGATTAGAAATGAAGGAAAATGTTGAAACACAATATAACAAAAAACAAAAGAGTATGCATTTTGCATCTTACAAAGTTGAGTATATTTCTACATTTAAAAATGAACTTTCAACAAAATTATTTGCCTTTAAAAGGAAAAGAAATTAACAGGGCATTTGAAATGAAAGTTCAGCAGACAAAACTTAAAGATAAATAAATTCATACAGAATGAATAAACTACATAATTATCTATGTTTACATGCAACAAGGGGAAGACAAGACTGTTTTCTCTTACTACTCCTGCCCTTATCTAATGATCACTGAGGGAACAATGAGAACAACTATGGCTTAATCCCATGAAGAGAAATCAGATCAAAGTATCCTAGAGGAAGGACAGAGAGGCAAGAGGTATGAATTGATTTAGAATGTCTTGAAATTGGAGACTCCAAGGAAAGTCATTCAAACAAAAATGGAAGAAACAAAAGTTCATTAACCATACTTTCATCTAAGCTGAACATGGAAAAATATATACATGTGTGTACATGTATATAAATATGTAAATACACATGAATATATACACATACATGTATGTATATATGCATGTATATGCACACCTATATGCCCATGCATGTATACAATACATCTCTATATATGCATGTATTTGTGTATGTGCACACACGCACACATAAAATCAAAAGTAGAATTAAGGGACTAGGTTTGACCAGGCAGGGAGGGGGAAAGGGTGTGACTATGAGATCAAAGATGAGGATCAGATAGCTTCAGATATAATAAGTGCAGATTTCTACTGATGAAATGTTTCTTTTCTAAAGAGGTAATATAACAATATTTAATCAAAGCAAAAAACAAACAACAAATATAATCTTAAAATATAAATAGCCACGATATTTGATACTAAAATCCAAAATCTGTTGGGAGCTAACACAAATCTGTAAGATTAAGAGCTATTCCCCAATAGACAAACAATCAAAGGATATGAGCAATCTGTTTACAAAAGAAGTAAAAATTATCAAAATCTATATTACAAAAATGTTCACAATCACCAGTTATCAGAGAAATGCAATTTTAAAGCTCTCTAGTATCTCTATGTAACTATTAAATAAGAAAAGATAGAAAACCATGGGGAAAATCAATGTTACAATGGCTATGAAAAGACAGTCACATGAATCCACTGCTAGTAGAACTATGACTCAGAGATCTCATTATTGGATTTATGCTTCATGCAGACAAGTGACAATAAATGACAGGGGATGGAAAGAACTAATTTAATTCTACAAGAAAAATTTGGTATAAAACATGGGCATGTACTTAGAACTCAGGTTTTTCTGATTGCAAGACCAGTTCTGTATCCACTCTGCTACCAGGTCTCTTGAGTATAAAGAATTCAGAGAAACACAGACATATATATATATATATACTAATGTAGAGTAAAGAAAGAACCCAAACAATACACAATGAACACAATAGTGGAAAGCGAGCCCTAAAGAGCAACATAACTCAGATCACATTTAATGGATGATGATGATAGTACCAAGATGCTATACTTAAAAGTGTACATCCTTTCTGTTAATAATCAGCATACTTCAAAAGTGAAAACTAATAATCACTATCATACAAAATTACATTATTAGGAAATTTTACTTAATTATTTTTGAGAAGTATGATTTCTGCAAGGTTTCTTGGGAAGTATCCATTGTATCAAGCTAATAAGCATTTCTTAAATCTTTACTATGAGCCAGGAACTGTGCTAATTCCTGGTAATGCTGATAGGAGCAGAAAGTCAGTTTTTCCCCTAAGAAGCATACATTCACATGAAAGAATACAGAAAGGAACTATAAAGGTTATGAGGGAAAGAGCAGAACCTCCTTAATGTGGAAACTCAAGGAAGAACTAACCCATTAGAGGGAAGGGCCACAAGAGTGGAGAGTACTTCCAAAATATGAAGGGGTCAAATGAAATGAGCTTCCAGGATGAAGGGGTTTCTGGGACATTATAGAGAAAATCCAAGAAAGTCAGGAGTGCAGCTTGAAGATTTTATGTGAAAACAAAATCAACTTTGATAAAAGAGTATCTAGAGGAAGTTTTTTTGTTTTGTTTTGGGGTTTGTTCGATTTTTGCTTTTTGGAGGGCAATTGGGGTTAAGTGACTTGCCCAAGGTCTTATGGCTAGTAAGTGTTAAGTGTCTGAGACCAGATTTGAACTTAGGTTCTCCTGACTCCAGGGCAGGTGCTTTCTTCACTGTGCCACCTAGCCACCCCTAGAGGAGGATTTCTAACATATTAAGTAAAGCTTATATGAAAGTAGAGAGACAAGGCTCTCAGATTCAAAGACATAAGTGGGATGTGATCTGCATCACTTGAGGAAGTAACCACATCAAGTTCATTGAAGTATTGAAATACATACCTATCGATACTTCAGTGAATCCTTGATCTCCTCAGTGTGGTTAATACTTCCACTGCATACCTTCCTATGCTGTGCCATTTTTGTACACATCCCTATACAGAGAAACAAGAAACTAGACTAGAGAAGAGGAAGATGTAACTGTGGTGAATCTTTATATATACACATATATCTTTTTTTCTGTGGTGTATGTTGTAGCAGCAAGCACCCCAAGTTTCCTCAGGGTTTGCTGCCACCACAGGTTCTTGGATCTGCTTTGACAAAGGAAAGCAACTCAAAATGGGTTAACAAGCTTACTTTAATCAATCAAAAATGTATCGTTTACCTCGTTCAGGGGAAAAAGGTCAGCACCCCAAACTTCAAAGTATACAGGCAGAATTATCAATGCAGAAACAGATCAAATAGACAGCTTTCCAAACTGTCCAACCATTACATCCATACCCAACATCTGGGTTTCAACATCTGGGTTTTTCAAAGCCGGGGGGGCTCTGGACAATGGCTTCCCAGAATACAGATCAAATCACAGAACACTTCTCAAAGTGAGCCCCCAAAACAAAGCCTCACATCAGGGCTTATATAGCCTTCTCCTGGCTCAGAGAATGTAACAACCTTATTGACCCACCGGCCAATCAAAACGTATCTACTGAAAAACAAGCCTCCCAGGCTTCAGGTGCACTTTAGCCTAGGGGCAGGGAAGATCTTCCAAATTTGCATTCCCATTACATATGTTCTTGAATATTTTCATTTGTAAGTGTTCTATCTTGCCATTATAGCCCCTGCAACTTCCTATTTGGTCCCTACTATCTATTAGTGCCTATGTATTCAGTGGATTGATAAGATAAATTGTGACTTGACTATTTTCAGTACTTTTCTAATTGAATTTTCAAGAGATTTACATGAGCTTGATATTTTGTCCATTCTTACTTTTATTGAAAGCACAAAAGTACATTAGGTATAATTATCATTTTCTGGCTAAATAAAAAGCAAAACTAAAGTTTTCAAATACTAGACCATCTCTTCTTAATGATCTGGTCAAAAGATAAAGGGCTATTTTCCTTTGTTCTATATCATCTTATTTTTCACAAACATTATTTTATAGATTCTTTTACTGTCCCAATGGGATGGGATGGGGAAAGATAGGTCCATTTTATAGATCTTCCTGAGACCCAGAAAGGCTGAGTCATCAGATCATAAAAGTATCCAAAGGAGACTTTTGCAGTCAGAGTTCTTACCACCATTTAACTGTAAAAAATTTTCGGATAGATGGTCATTACAGACATTATTCCAAATCACTTAAAGATATTTTAGGACATATTCATTAAATGGATTTTACTTTTGTATATTTTTACCAGATTCCATGTATTCCTGACAAGAAAATTTTCATGTTAAAAGTGGATAGAATTAAATTCATTTCAGTTCAAACTCATTGCTTCTCCTTTGAGTGTCAATGATTCCTGCCAGATGCATGTAACTTGGAAAGGGTAACATATTTGATTCAGATACAGGCATGAGATAAATTATTCTCCTACTATAATGTGCACATGCAAATACATACGTATGTCTGAAACAGAATTTTCACATTTCTTATGTAAGGAGGCTACTTGAAGAAAAGAACAAGAAAAAAATACAATGTTCTGGGATGGGGTGTGGGTTGATTGTTTGGTTTTGCTTTATTTTGAGAAATGAGAAAATATATGAACATTAAGGAGCTGTTTCCTTTAGGCGAGAATTATCATATTCATTCAAATCAGACCACAACTAAAGAAGGTTTGAATTATACTCAAAAACTGAATCTCTAAAATTGATTTACACATACTCTTTTATTTTTCTATGGGGAATAATTTCTATATTCAGAAAAAAGTTTTCCTTTCTTATTTTTAAATTTAGTTCAGTTTATATCAATGTCAGAAGAGTATTGTGTGATTTCCTACTGAAATTTAAAATATTCTAATACATGAAAAGATTCCTCTATAAATTACAAGAGGACTAACAATAGAAAAGAAGGAAAGATGGTTTGAGGAATTATAAGTTTATTATCATTATACACAAGGTGATTCCAAAAGGCAATGAGGTGCATTTAAAAGCAACTGTTATCTATTTTGTTCATAGAACTTATGCTATTTTGGTCCCATTTTTTTAGTTTTCATCTTTTCTCTCAAACACATTAGTTTCTATAGAAACAAGGAAATCAATGATTAGGGTGAAGATAGATTAAGTACTCCAGTGTTCATGTACATCATTTCCAATTTGTAAAAATGTTTTAAAATATTCTTTCACTATTCTTTTATTTGTTTTGAAGATTACACATGTTGAGACATTTAAAGTTATTTGCTAGAGAGTTGTTTACAAGCAACTCAAAGCAAGCAAAAGCATTTTTTAAATGTCTATATGGTGTGGACATGAAAAGTAGTCAGACTTCCAGTGAGGCCTACTGACTTCCTGGTGTGTATTTTGTGTTTTACTATTTTCATTTCTCTTTAACATTATTTACCAAGTTTTTGTTTAACTTTTTTGGGCCTTTCTAAATTAAATGAGAAATACCATTGATAAACTTTAACAAGTTCCCATTACAACTATAAAATTATTAAGCTAAAATCATGTGACATGGGACTTATTATCATCAAGAAATGGAGAGTGCAACAATCCTATAATAATAGGACAAGAAGCAGAAGATATGAGCAATGGTCTGATAAATCTGATCAGTGTCTGCCAGTATGAATGTGAGCCTTGAAGCCCTTTATCCTTCATTCACAAAATCACTTCTATAAAAGTACCAGAAGTATAACTGTAGCTATTCCCATTATTTTATCTATATAGACACAATGTAAGCATTTCTGTACATTTTTTAAGCAGACAACCAATCCTCCATTTTTATAATTACTGAATTTCATCTAGTGTGCAATTTTGATGAGTAAGAGAGTGGCATGGATGGTTATGATAAAGGATGATTAATTCGGCATTGATATATAGGATTTATAAGTAATATTGTCCCCATTTTACAAAGAAAATAAGATTCAAAGCAATTAAGTGACTCACCCAGGATCACACAACCAGGAATTAGCTGAACTGAGAATATGAAACTTTGCCAATTGATTCTGTAGTTTATATACATGGTTCCAAGAAGTCATAAAAATCTTGTAAAAGTTAGGACAGATGACAAGTGTTTCTAGTGTCTGGAAATAGCAAAGTTTAATTTTTAACTTCTTTTTAATAATATGCCAATTGATTATTTTGTGACAACTTACCCTAAAGAGTATAATGACCTTATACAAATCATAAAGACTAGATTTTGTTACTGCATGAGAAGTTTAAAAAGGGTAATTTTATATTAATTGGATAAATATTTATTGGTTAAGTATAATGCTGATAAATGTGGTTTTTTTTTATTCCAAGGCTGGTTGTGTGCCCCAGCACAAAATTAGAACCATTATCCTTCCAATTCATTCTTATTTTGTATTACGATGCAATATTTTTATTTTTTTCTTGTGACTAATTTTAATGCAATTCAGATTTGAGTTTTTTATTGTTACATGTGGCTAAATCATACCAGTTTCCACAAACATATAGAAATGGTGACATAAAAGGAGTACACAATAAATACAATGTTTTGTCTTTCATAATTAAGAGATATTATAAGTTTGTTGGCAGTCATCAATGTGCTTTTTATTTTTTAGAAGCAGGGATAATTTCTAACTAAACCATCTTGCTCTTTCAGAAATTCTCTTGTGATCAAGGACTTAACTTTTTGGGGAAAACTAAATAAGATTGAGAGTGCTATACATAGCCTTGTAATTGACATATGTTCTTTGTGAAGTTAAAATGTCTTAGAGAATTAAACCTTTGATTTTGTCCTCATTAGCATCATCTTTCTAAACAGCTGGTTTAACTGGCCCAGATATATCATCTAAATAAATATTGCTGTAGTCTGGATTGTTGTTTATTTCTAAAGTCATCCTAGCTATGACGTGGCTAACTTTTTTTTCATGGGAAAGGAAGTGGAGATATAATCTGTCATGTTTATGGTTAATTGTCACTCACTAAACTATTTTGAATTCACTGTCTGCTTGAAGTCTACAAATATATTCCTTCATTTAAGTGAGCATTTATTAAATGTGCAAGGTTAGTCTGCTAAGAATTATGGAAAATAAAGATAGAAAAGACATAACCTTTTCCCTCAAGAAACCTTCAGTTTGTAGGAGAGGTTAAAAAATGCATATAGGCATAAAAAAAGAGTATATTAAGTGCTATTAGAAAGATACGAAGTAATCTGGTGTTTAGAGGAGGAGAGAAAGCTTTTGAACTAGACTTTGAAAAATAACTAGTATTTTCATGGGCAGATGAAAAGTGGTTATTTTAAGAAGAGAGAGCCTGGATGAAGGTACAAAAGTGGGAAAATGCAAAAAACTGTTCATATGAAATTAAATGATCTGACTAGATCGATGGCCAGATGTAACGAGTATAGTAGAAGATGTGGCTAAAACATGGATTAGAGTCACATTAAAAGTCTGGGGTTCATCCAGTGGGTAATGGGAAGAAGTTATATCTTTCTGAGTAAGAGACTGATGTGAATCAGGCTGTGATGTGGGGAGATTAATCTGGTATTGACATGTAGGATTTGTGATTGTATCATTATGTCCATTTTACAAATGAAGAAACTGAGACTCTAAAAAGATAAGTGATACAATGATTCAAGACAAGTACAAAGGACTCACAAAGGAAAATGCTATCCATATCCAGATAAAGAACTAATGGACTCTAGACGTAGATGGAAGTATTTTTTTCACTTACTTTATTCTTTCTCATGTTTTTTTTTACATCTTTTCTTTCACAACTGTGACTAATATGGAAATATTCTTACATGATAGTACATGTATAAACTAAATCAAATTGCCCACCATTTTCAGAAGAAGGGAAGGGAAGAAAGGAGAGAGAAAAAAATAGAACTCAAAATCTTGTAAAAATTAAGGCTAAAAATTTTCTTGACATGTAACTGAGGGAAAAAGAAAAAGCTATTAAAACATTAAAAATGCAAAATAAAAAGATAAGTGATGTACTCATGTTTACACAGCCAACAAATGTCAAAAGAGAGATCCAGGATTCACAAACCCAGTTCTTCTGACTCCAACAGTCTTTCCCATGAGCAAAACTGTCTCCATTTGTCCCATGTATTCTCTTTATGAAAATAATATGCTCATGTGTCAAAGGCATCTTCAATGAAATTATGAGAAATGTAGAGCCATAACTAGGATGGAGTATCCAGAGCTTTGTTCCAGAGCATCAAAATTTAGTTGATGCTTATAGCACTCATATTCCTTGGACAGCATAGAAACCACTGTGCTCCTGTAAGCTGATTTCAGGTTAGCAAGAATAACTAAAGTAGGAAGCAGCCAGATGGCTTGCTTCTCCCTCATAGCGATAGCTCTCCAAGTGAATTCATCTCTGACCCAGCTCTGCTCTCCTTCTACACCAGCAGTACCTCAAAAGCATCAGGAGGCCTTTTGCTATTCTGGGGTCTCTGCGCAAAAACCCTGGGGTTTCTCTCTCTCTCTCTCTCTCTCTCTCTCTCTCTCTCTCTCTCTCTCTCTCTCTCTCTCACGCTCTTCCGATCTCCCCTCTCCCCATTTCTTCTCAACTAATTTTTTGTCTTAAAAACTTGATTTGAAGACTTGTTTGTGGCTTCTTGCCCCAGGTGCCAGAATTGTTAGTGATGGCTACAGACAAGGAAATAAAAAGGAATTTTAAAAAATTCTCTATAGCAGAGAGAGTCTTCAGTCCCACAATTGACTGAACAGTTAGAGAATACTGCATCCCACTGTTTTATTGTTTGTTGAATATCAAAATACATTTGACTAGACAGAGTAAAATGTAGGCTTAAAGGCTTTCCAAAAATAAAGAGTCTTCCATACTTATGTTAACATCATATAAGACCCCTTGATAGATGCAACCACAAAATCTGATTTTTTTCAACCATCTCAGGTGATGAAAACCACATAAAACAGGGAGATAGAGGTCTACTGAAGTTGTTTGCTACTGTCGCAAAGGATGTTCAAATGGAGGAGGGATTCATTCTAAATGGTAAGGTCCTCCAGATACTCCTACTTACAAAAGTCCTTTCACTAAGAGCATTGAGCCCAGAATACAGTAGGGCCTCTTCAGGGAGATTCAAACTATGCAAAATAGGTCAGCCTCATAATTCACAGATGATAAATCAGATGCCCATTAAGAAACAGCATGGCATATTTCTGGACTCGAAATCAGGAGGCATATATGGCCTCCTCAGACACTTTATTCAGGGACTCTTTACTATTTGCCTATTTGGTCTCATATTTCCAGGATTTCTTCTTTGATAAATCCATACCACTTTTTATTGTGCTCTACACATATTAAATGTTTGTGGCAACCCTGTGTCAGGAAAGTCTATTGTCAGTCAAAGGATATGAAGAGGCATTTTTCAGAGGAAGAAATTAAAGACATAAATAAGCATATGAAAAAAAGCTCTAAATCACTATTGACTAGAGAAATCCAAATCAAAACAACTCTGAGGTACCACATCTCAGTGGTCAGATTGGCTAAGATGACAAGACAGGAAAATGATAAATGTTGGAAAGGATGTGGAAAAATCAGAACACTAATGCATTGTTGGTGGAGTTGTGAACTGATCCAACCCTTCTGGAGAGCAATTTGGAACTATGCCCAAAGGGCTATAAAAAAAAGTGCATACCCTTTGACCTAGCAATACCACTTCTGGGGCTGTATCCCAAAGAGATCATAAAAAGTGGAAGGAGGGCCCGTATGTACAAAAATATTTATAGCAGCTCTTTTTTGTGGTGGCAAAGAATTGGAAATCAAGGGAATGCCCATCAATTGGGGAATGGCTAAACAAGTTGTGGTATATGAATGTAATGGAATATTATTGTGCTATAATGAATGAGGAGCAGATGGACTTCATAATAACCTGGAGAAACATATATAAACTGATGCTGAGTGAGAAGAGCTTCGTACACAGGAGAACTTTGTACACAATTACAGACACGACGTATGTGTGATGACTAACTTTGTTAGACTGGGCTCCTCTCAGCAATGCAAGGTTATAAGACAACTCCAAAAGACTCATGATGGAAAGGATAGCCACATCCAAGGAAAAAACTAGAGAGTTCAAATGCAGATTGAAGCAAACTACTTGCTGTCTCTTATGTGTTTAGTTTTGTTTCATTTCTTCTTTCTCATTGTTCACTTCATTGGTTATAATTCTTCTTTACAACCTAATGCTTAATGCAAAAGTATTTGTAGAGTCTTATATTGGAATGCAAACTGCTGAGGGATGGGAAGAGGGGGGAGGAGAAGGAGGGGAAGAAAATTTGGAACTCAGGGGATTGTGGAGCTGAATGTGGTAAACTAAAAGTAGATAAACAAATTTAATAAAATAAAATTGAAGGAAAAAAGTTTTGTGTGCTCTGATTGCTCCATGCACCAGCCTTTCCTCTGTCTCTCTCCTTCTCCTCACACCTTCCTATTCCCTGAGACATAAATAAAAACCCTAAAATGGCCTCTAATTGTTCAAGTGATAGTAAGTCAATTGATGTGGCAAACTTTATTGTTGCCTTGTTTTAAGAAATTGACACAGTCATGCCAACCTTCAGCAGCTATCACCCTGATCAGTCAGCAGCCATTAACATGGAGGCAAAAAGATTATGATTAGGACTCGCTGAAGGCTCAGATGATGATTAGCATTCTCAGCAATAAAGTATTTTTAATTAAGGTATGTTCATTGGGGTTTTTTTAGGCATAATACTATTGTATACTTAATGAACTAAATATAATGTAAACATAACTTCTATATGCACTTAGAAACAAAAAAAATCATATGACTTGCTTTATTGTGATATTCACCTTATTATGGTGTTCTGGAATGGAACTCGCAATGTCTCCAAGGTATGCCTGTCCTTCAGTTCTTAGGTAAATATTGAAATTGGGCCCATCTTGTAAAAGTACAGATTTTAATCCATCCACATATTGTTATCTAGTGTGAGTCTTGCCACTTACTTTATAGTATAGTAGAGAAAGGTGCTTTGCAAATTTTAAAACACTTTATAGACGCAAGGCCTTTATTTAGTAGAAGACGGAAGAGGAGGAAAAGCAGGAGGAGGAGAAAGAGGCAGTTCCTGTAAGTGAATGGGCCTGTACATTTATCTTAGATAGTTACTTCAGATAGACCAGGAGGAAGGGAGTGGACTTGCTTCTTTCTCACACCCGTGACTCTCCAGCTGATTTCGTCTCTGACTCATTCGAGAAATTATGATTTCAATACTTATGCTTTCAATCATCTCTAGCTACTCACATATATACACACATCTTTTTAACAACAGTATTCTTTTTGTTGATGCCGTATTGCTTTATATCATGGAAGTCAATGACCTGAAAAAAAATTGTAGGTAACCCAAGGATACACGATGAACAGAATTAGATTGCACCATATTACTAAGGAAGATTTTCACTCAAGACTTGGTATATAAGGTATCATCTTGGTATAAAAGTTATCATCCAGGAAATGTATGCTTGGAAAAGGAAATGGGTCAATCATATAAATTAAGAACTACCCATGTATTTCATATATACTCACAGAATGTTCAAAGTATCAAAGGAAGGCTTTCTGCACATTAGGTAGAACTTTAATGGAATGTTTATAGAAGGATGGAGCAAAGCTTACCCAGAATGAGAGAACTTGGACACAGTACAGTCTGCCCTTTCTAAGGAGAGTTCCCACATCAATGACATCACAAATTATTGAAATATTCACATTTAGAATGGTTTTAATGAGAAAAAGAGACTGGAAATAGATACACCACATAATATGCTACTGAAATAATTGAGGAAAGTGTTGATGAGGATGTGAACAAAGATGATTATAATGAGAAAAGAAAAAAATGAGAGGCGCAAGGCATATTTTGGAGATAAAATAAACATTTCTGGATTAGGACATGAGAAATGTATAATAAAATGTTTGAGCTTTGCAGTCTTGGTGAAAGGAGAAATGGTGTTACTAACAAAATAACGAAGTCAAGTGGATGATGCAGTTTAGGAGGATAAAACAAGGAACTTTGTTATAGATATGTTGAATTAGAGGTGCAACCAGTAGATGCAGACCTTAGAATAAAGTCTAAGAATTCCATCATTGACTGGCTGTGTGACTTTACCCAAGTCCCTTCATCTCTTTGGAAATCAGTGATCCTCTGTAACGGTTGGACTATACATTGTCTTTAAATGCCCTCCTAGTTCTAACATTTCTGTGATTCTGTGACTAAGAAAGAATCACTGTATTTGTCAATTAGGAGCTCTTCTGGATAGAGTGTTGGAATAGGAGTCAAGAAAACCGGAGTTTGAATTCTGCCTCAGACGCTTACTAGCTTTGTAGCCCTGGGCAAGTCACTTTACTTCTCTCAGCTTCAGTTTCCTTAACTGTCAAAGGAGGATAATAACAGCACCTACTTCACAGAGTTGTTGTGAAGCTCTGATAACATACATAAAGCTCTTTGCAAATCTTTAAGCACTGTATAAATGCATGCCATCCTTGTCATTATGATCATAATTACCATCATGAGTAGTAGTCATTTTCATTGTCTCCTCATCATTATCTTTGTTGTTGTTGTAGTATCCTTAGTAACTGAAAGAATATAGTTTTTTGATTTAATGATGGTTTTTGCACACAAAATTGTAATGTTTAGTTAGGGAATTAGTGAAGATGACCATGGGAAAAAAACCCCATTGACATTGAAAGCAAGAGGTAGCTAGAAGAAAAGAAAACTGATCAATAGTGCAATTTCTTTCCCTAATCTGGAATAGACATAGACAGTACCAAAGCCTTTTTTCCCCACAAATATTTTGGGGCTAGAGAATAGTAGGAAGGAAAATTTTTTTCTACTTCCTCAAAAGCAGTTAAATACAATACATATACCAAATTTGAGCACTTTTCATTATACATACACACACACTAGATAGATAGATAGATAGATAGATAGATAGATAGATAGATAGATAGATAGATAAATGATAGATAGATAGATAGGTAGATAGATAGATAGATAGATAGATAGATAGATAGATAGATAGATAG
>NW_027186296.1:55480739-55504156 GCF_028583685.1 Petaurus breviceps papuanus | reverse complement strand
TAGATAGATAGATAGATAGATAGATAGATAGATAGATAGATAGATAGATAGATGATAGATATACATAGATAGATGATAGATAGACAGACAGAGACATACAGACAGACAGACGGACGGACAGACAGACAGATAGATAGATAGATAGATAGATAGATAGATAGATAGATGTGTGCACACACAGATGTATTAGAGTTCACCTGAAAAAAGTGAGCTTTATGTCATAGCATGTTTTCAATACTAACAATTCCATGAGACAGTGTATACCTTAATTACTTCCTGTCTGTCAAATGGTTTTCTAAAAGCAACATGTAGGAAATCAAGAGACCTGAGGTTGGTTTCTTGTTGGACCACTGGCCTTGTCATGTTGTTTACATTATTTTTTATGTCTGTTTCTCTTTAGTAAAAATTAGACAACAGAATTTGCAAAGACCAGTAGAGTCTCATATCTGGAGTTTGTACAATGGGACATTTTAGTATCCTTCCCCATGTACTTCCATACTGCACAGCACGTATTTACATACAGTATTACATCTGACTTAATAAGCTGACATAGTGGGGTCCATCTGGACCCATGGGACAAAGACTAGAGAAACTGTTGCTGTGTCAGTTCACACAGTAAAATATGTGGCATGTAAATCCCTAAGAGAAAGATCCCAAAGCATTTCTCTGTGCTATCCATATTTCACATATCCAGATTATGTTCAGTCCCTAGAAAATTGACCATATGCAACTATAAAGTATGAAAATGTCATAATATAGTATTTTATATTATCTGGCCTCCATTGCTATGAAGGTACTATTCATTACAACTATTTTCATTGTGAATTTTCTTTCCTTTTAGGTATTTATTACAAATATCCTTCTTTTTGAGTCTGTCAAACCAATTTTCTCTTTCATTATGCACTGGAGAAAGATGAACTAGCTCATTTAGAATTGAGTTTCTGAACTTGTTCATTTTTAGAACCAAATTCATACCAAACCTTTTTTAGTTTACTATTTTGAGGTTCTGAAATGTTCAGTTGTGTTTTGTTCACTTTGGTTTCCAGCCAGGAACAGAACCAGAAGGGCTCAAATACCAAAGGAAAGGGTGTTCTCACAGTATTTCTGGCCAGGACCAGAAGTGGAAATATCGAAAAGCTCACAAGTAAAGCTGTTCTTCTGAGATTTTTATCCCAAGTCTGCAAAACCAAGGGCTTTGCATAAAGATTACTTTGAATAGTAATCTGAACCAAACTCTTACTGTTAACATTTCAGAGTGACTCTCAGTTCCCTAATCTCAGATTGTTCCCCTAAACTCAGACGTGTTTTAATAGTTCATTCCATCATACACACACCTCAACCTGGGAAATTTTTAAACACCTTTTGCTTTCCTTCATCCTCTGGAGATGATATAACTATCCCACTATCTTAACTGCCAAATATTCCAGTTTCTCTAGGTCAGGACAATGAATGGAGCCAACAAATGCACATCATTACATTCTCTTTCACAAAAGTGTTTAACTTTCTGTCTTGAGGGAAAGGATGTTATTCTCCAAAGCAGTTAGGCCTACCATGGTTGTTGATTTCCCTCCTTATAGCATCCTGGTTCAAAGAAGAAAGACAGTCACTAAGGTAGCCAGGAAACAAAGAAAATAGAACTTTAGAAATAAAAGTCAATAAACTAAATTGCACATTGACTTCTCCTACAGCCACTGAAAGATTGATGCTTTGTAAACAATGCATAAGGTATTGTTGAAAAACGAATGAGATTCTTTCTGTTGCCTAATAGATCCATTGTTCCTCTTCTCCAGAAAAATGTGGAGGAACTTTGAATGTTTGATCCGTGTGCCTCTAAATTGAAATTAAACTCATGTCTTCAAACATAAAACAAGTCCTTTTCTTCAGTCTTTCTGTAGTTTCTCTAAAACCTTACACCAAATTGAAAAACTTCCTTTTTCTCATACATTAGTGAGTTTTCCAGACCTTCTCTCCTGCTTTTTTTTAAACATTGTGAGCTTTCCAGTTCAACTCCCATTTCTGTAATAAAGTTTCATTTCTTTACCAAAAAAAAAAAAAAAGATCCTAACACTTACTAACCCTTCTGCTGCAGCTTCTCACTAATAATAGTAAGAGAAAGTCACAGGCTGGCATCTCCACTTGGATGAACATCAGCTCTGTTAACCTGGTATGCCTAGAAATCTATGAATGGTTTTTAAAGAAGAATTTTATTTTTTTCATTATCTTTCCCAGGCTATTTCCATGGTCTCTAGAACTCTTAAACAGAATGGTTCTGTTATAAGGTCCAGCAGGGGAAAATCTACCAGGTTCCAACCATCTGGGAAGCCCCATCACTTAGACTGACAGCAGGTTTAACATATTTTCCAGTTATGACTATGAACTTTTGAACAGAACAAGCAAACACTCAAAGCCTTGGGAAAAAATACCTCCCTTCTTCACTAATAACAGTCTTGGGCTAAAAAGAATACTTAGCAAAGAGAAGCAAAGGGGAATTCAATAAAAGTACCTTGTCAGATTGTATTTACTAGGTCAAATGCATATTTTGGTACAAGTGCTATACATATTTTGGTAATGCATATTATTTACTCAGTTGAGCCTAATGGCTCCTTCAAAAGCCATTAAGGTGTATTAAGTAAATACATTTTTGGTATGTGTGCTAATTTTGAAAACACATTGTTTTATTTACAATGCATTCTTTTGAGTCAAAACCTACTTCTCTAAGAAGTGGTTGCACTGTTTGAATTGAGTAATTTACAGAGTGAGGAAATGGAAGCAAAGTCTTTGTGGGTGAGCTCTTATACAGCACCTGGAAAAGCTTTGGTTTAATGGCTAATACTTGTTACAGATGCATTTGAGAAGAGGAAAAAAAAAGCGCTCTTTGGATTCTAATATCACATAAAGACTGAAACAAGAAATCCTGGTTATAGAGGGGTTTAACAATATTCATAAGGGGTAAGGAAGTTCCCTCTTATCAGTGCATATTTAAATGTCTCATAAATGGATCTGAGACAAACCCTTTGGCTAGGTAATTTTTTTCTCTACTAGAGTCCTTGAGTAAAGAGGTCATGTTTTATCTAAACTTTGTATGTCTACTAGGTCCTCCTACAATGATGTGCATACCAAAGGAGCTTAATGAATGCTTATTGTATATTTGTATCTATGAGTTTATGAACACAGTGAGAGAAATATAATCCAACTTGGAATTGTGGAATTTTAAACCTAGAAAGAGTCTCTGAAATCATCTAATCCAGTTTGCTAATTTTATGGATAAAGAAAATGAAGTCCAAAGAGGTCATGGGACATGCCACCTAAAGTCACACAATCCAAGTTTCCTCACTTCTAATCCATCTCTTCACATACTATACTATATCACTGTTTGTTACTGCACCAGATTAAAAAGTCAGTGGTTAGGACACATTCATATTGCCTTTGATAGCTGATATGATTGTTAGAAGCATAGGTATTTCCAGAAGATGTTGCAGTTTGAAATTATTTAGACTAAGGAATCAAAAAGAAATTTGAGGCCTTTATCATGAAATATGATGTTGTTACAAATTCTATTTAAATGTTAAAGCAAATTAATATCTTAAGTAAGTATTTGGGTTTTTCTATTACCACTAATAATAATAATAATTAACAATATTTTCCCTAATTTGAAAAAATAAGTTTAAGCTAAGTATAGTATCATGGGGGGCAAAGATCAAAGCTATACTGTAATCTTGACTTTTGCAGGTTTATAACACCACCCTCATAATAGTTCATTTCACATGTAGAATTCATATTCTTTAAATAATAATACTACTACTTCTTACTAAATAATAATAATGACTACAACTGCATTTTATTTAGAGATTGCCCATACACCCACATATCACTAGAGATTTACATTTTTCAATGCTTATGCTGAAATTGCAACCATGTTGATAATAGATATACTGATTTTCATTTATCAGGGATCTGAAAATGGGTTTCATTATTTTCAATGGCTTATATTTGATTGTTTTAGACAAAAGAAGCAAACAACAGAAAATAAAACCATAAAATCCTATTAACTTTGTTAAGCATTGCTCACCCCTTTAAAGCATATGGTGCATGACTGCTGAATTTCATATAATGCCCCAAATTATTTTTTATTTTTCCTTCTGCCTTACCCAGCAAAGCACAGCATTGTAACCCAGCTCTTCCATTAACTATCACTTGTTTCCTTTGCCAACCATCTCATTTTAAAATATCATTTTTTATGAAGGCTAATGTCATATAGTAGAAAACTGTAAAAAATTAATGGGTAGTCTTGGTACTGAGAAAATGCATTATTTCAATAGTTTTATTATTTTTGTCCATTACATTTACAGGTTTTGCTGCTGTATATAGATATGTTTTATAGATTACTCTATACAAAAGGTATTACTTTAACACTTTCATCATTGAGGAATTTTGATCATTTTATGCTTGCCTTTCCACAGGAGTAAAGGCTATTTACTTATAGCTGTGTCCAGTATCCTGGATTGTTGTTAATATTCTTATTTCTTATAATTAATTTAATGAGAGACCTTAAAAATAATTTCAGAAGAAGAGTTTCACAATTTGAATACATGTCATCTGTATGTAAATAGAATTTCTGAAAATCCCACCCACTAAATTCAGAAATTCTCTCTATCTGATACTTCCAGAGAAAAGAAACTACATTGCTAATGTTGTTGTTGGTTAGTCATTCTGCTGTGTTGAATTCTTTATGGAGTAAGTTGCCATTTCCATCTCCAGTGGATTAAGGCAAAGAGAGTTTAAGTGACTTTCCCAGGGTCACATAACTAGTAAATGTCTGAGACTGGATTTGAACTCAGGCCTTTCTGACCCCAGGCCCAATTTTCTATTTACTAAGCCACCTAGATGCCTCCTGTAGTCCATTTTTGTGCTTTTCTTGGCACAGATATTGGAGTGGTTTGACATTTCCTTCTCCAGCTCATTTTACAGATGAGGAAACTGAGGCTAACATGGTTAAGTGACTTGCCCAGGGTCACACAGCTAGTAAGTGTCTGAGGCCAAATTTGAACTCAGGTCCTCCAGACTCTAGGGCTAGCACTCTATACAGTGTTCCACCTAGGTGCCCCATATGGATTGTCTTAGTTTGTATTCCCATGAAAAGCTATTTTGCCTCTCTTTAAGAAGCAATGGAAGCATTTTTTTAAATGCCTTCATTTTTAAAGTACTAGGCACTCTGTTGGGGAGGGAGAATATAAAGACAAACATGAAAGTGCCTGACTTCAAGGAACTGTCCATTCTAAGGGGAGTATGGTATAACACATACATATAGAGGTATATTCACAAAATATGTACATAAACAAGAAATAACGAAGCAGAAGGAGGCAAGTATTAGTTTCTACAGGAATCAAGAACTGCCTCAAGTAAAAGGTCATCCCTGAGCTGGACTTTGAAAGAAATTGGAGATTTGAAGAGGCAGAGGTAAGGATGGAGTGCATTCTAGAAATGAGGGACAACCTATAAAAAGGCAAAGAAATGGAAATCAGAGTGTCCTGCAGGAGGAGCAGTAGGAAGGCCAATTTAACTGGACCAAAGTCAGCAATGAAGAGTAAAATATATTAAGACATCAAAGAGGACTGAAGTCAATTTATATAGTTTAAAATGCCAAGCTATGAAGCATAGACCCGAGATAAGGAAAGAAGGGAACCATTAGTATTTATTGAACAAGAGAGTGTGACATTGTCAGAACTATGCTTTGTGATGTCATTTTGGCAGTCATATCACTAGAGGGAACCTTGGAGAAAATCTAGCACAAATCCTTCATTTTACAGAAGAAACAAAGGCTCAGAGAGGTTGCATCAATTTATTTGTCATGCCAATAGAGATAGAACCAAGACTGTAAACCAGGTGGACATATAAATCAGGACATGTAAATCAGGTGGACATACTGGACATACTACGTCTTCAATCTATCGATTTATTATAATTCTATCTTTGTAAGACAACTTGTGGCATTCTAATATAACATTTTTAGGTACTAATAGTTTATAGGATTCAAAGCTGGAAAGGATCTTCAAAATAATCTAATGCCACTCTCTTCATTTTACAAAGGAGGAAACTGAGGACCAAAGAAGAGCTTCCTCAAGGTCAAGCAGTTACTATCTTTCAGAGCCTTGGTTCAAATTCCCATCTCCTGATCCAAGTATGAGGTTTTGTCCACTCTTATGTCTTTATCACCTTGAATTTTTGGAGAACATGATATGAGATTTGCTTTCTGTCTTCCATCTCCAACTCCCTGTGTACTTCCATGCCTTTCTCTTTCCCCTTCAAGAATAGAGAAAAATGCTGTGATGGTAATGTGGACTTGAAGATCTTCCCTGCCCTTGAATAAGCCTAAGGGAATTTGAAGACCTTCCCTGATTTGAAGATCTTCCCTGCCCCCTAATAGGCTGAATGCAGTCACATGGAGCTTGTGGTGGGAGGAACTTGTTGAAGGGTGGAGCAGAGCCCAAAGGAAGCTGACATTCAGAGCAGTTAGAGATAGAGGGAGGAGAGGATGCACCCAAGTAGACAGGCTTGTGAGTAAATATTTGTTTGTCCGAAGGCTAAAGGATGGAGTGGCTCCCTGCTACATTGTGGTGTCTTCTATATTGCTATGATGGATTGGGTTTCCTGGTGTTGGGATTTGGTTTTCTGGTGTCTGAATAAATGTTATGCTTCTGTTTTCTATATGAAGAGTCTGGCATATTTTGCAATTGAGCACTATGCCAGCATAGTTGCTAGTTATTTATGCAAGGCTAAAAACACCCCCACAAAATTATTTTTTTTCATTAGATAAAAGAAATTAGAAATATAATCACCATCAAACAGTGTTTGTTAATGACCCCTAAACTAAATAATAACAATAATAATTATAGCTAACATTTAGATAGCACAATAAGTTTTGCAAAGTGCTTTACAAATATTACCTTATTTGATCCTTTTAGTCAGTGGTATCAAACTCAAATAGAAACAGGGCCATTAAATCTATACATAAAAATCCCTGTGGGTAGGGTGTTGACTTAGAATACCACAAATTAACATTTTCTATTGTATTAGTATTTATTTGATTAAACATTTTCCAATTATATTTTAATATGGTTCTTACACAGCAACCCTGAGAAGTAAATGCTATTATTATCTCTATTTTTCAGAAGAATAAATTAAGGCAGATAGAGGTTAAGTGACTTTCCCAGGGTCACCGAACTATTAAGTATCTTAAATTTGAACTTCAGGACTCCAGATTCAATACTCTATCCACTTTGCCATCTAGCTGCCTATTATAATAAATGATAAATCTCACATTATAAAATAACTAACATAAACAAACTGAAAAAATCTTATATATGTATAGTTATAGCACAAACTGAAAGAGAATCTTAATTAGTTGTACTTTTTTTGAACATTCCATATTGCAGTCAAGCTAAATTACTTTCAATTACCAATTCTTATCATACCTTCATGTATTTGCAACATGTGGTCTCTAGTACCTAGAAATAACATTGCCTACCCCCTCCATATCCACTTGTTGAAATCTTTCTTTTTAGTAAAGACTCAGTTTATGTGCTACCTCCTCTTTGAACCTTTCCCAGATTCCTTGCATCCCACATCACTTTGAAAATATCTCAAGTCACTGTTTCACCTCTCCTAAAAAAAAATTATCATTTTCTAACTTGTCTCGCAGCTGTTTATATACATGCTTCATCCCCCTCTCCTAAACCCCTTTTGTTGTTGTTCAATTGTTTTTCAGTCATGTCTGACTCTTCATGACCTGATTTGGGGTTTTCTTGGCAAAGATACTGGAGTGATTTGCCATTTCCTTCTCTGGCTCATTTTAGAGAAAAGGAAACTGAGGCAAAAGAGTTAAGTGACTTGTCCAGCATCATGCAGCTAGTAAGTGTCAGAGGCCAGATTTGAACTCAGAAAGATGAGTTTTCCTGACTCCAGGCCTGTTACTCCATCCACTAAAACACCTAGCTTATCCCTTCAGGGCAAGTATTATTTAGATGTTTATCTTTTTATCTGTATTGCTTAGCATATAACCCCATACAAAGTAGGCACTTAACAAATATTTGCTAAATTTATTTGAGACAAATATTAAGAGATGATTGCTGGGTTCAAGTCCCATGACTGATTTTTACTGACTGTTAACCCGCTGGAAATCATTTAACTCTTGATGTTCAGTCAAGTTTCTGAGAATGTGTAGCAGCAAACACCCCAAACGTCCTCAGGGTTTGCTGCCAATACAGGTTCTTGGATCTGCTTTGATAAAGGAAAGCAACTCAAAATGGGTTAACAAGCTTACTTTAATCAGTCAGACATATATCGTTTACCTTGTTCAGGGGAAAAGGTTAGCACCCCAAACTTCAAAGTACACAGACAGAATTATCAAGACAGAAACAGATCTAGTAGACAGATTTCAAACTGTCCAACCATTACATCCATACCCAGTCAACATCTGGGTTTTTTCAAAGCCGGGGGCTCAAGACAACAGCTTCCCAGAATCCATATAAAATCACAGAACACTTCTCAAAGTGAGCCCCCAAAACAAAGCCTCATATCAGGGCTTACATAGCCTTCTCCTGGCTCAGAGAATGTAACAACCTTCTGGACCCACTGGCCAATCAAGAAGTATCTACTGAAAAACAAGCCTCCCACCCCAGGCTCCAGGTGCACTTTAGCCTAGGGGCAGGGAAGATCTTTAAATTTGCATTTCCATTACAGAATGTAAGCCAAAAAGAAGGCATTGATTTGCACTGATAGAGAGAGTTTCCTCCTCTATGTCAACAAAATCACAGGTATAAATCCTAGCCCTATCTGCAGATAAATTAAAAGTTTGGGCTTTTGAACTTAAGCCTGTGAGTGAAACAAAAGTTTTCAGGATGACTAGAAGAATTGACTCATTTCTTTTATTTAGTCTGACAAGTGTTCATGGAGGTGGTGGGATGCCAAAAGAAGATGTGTAGGCTTGGATAACTACTTGCAAAGCAATATGTAGTTGGATTTCCTGGCTTTGACTACCAGCTCTGCTATTTGTGACCTGTGTGACCTTGGGCAAGTCATAGCCTGTTGAGGTCCAAGTTTCCTCATATGTAAAATGAGGTGGTTAGACTACTTGACTTCTACATTCCCTTCAATGTCTACAATTGTTTAGGTTTTTAAGGATGTGAGAGGACAAAATTGGCTTTAAAAAGGCACCCTGAATGTGGTGGTATCTCTTGCCATCATCAATGTAGAAACTTTCAGATGGTTATGGTATGACACATCTGAAATTGGAGATACACTAGATCTATAACTGTAGTTGAAGTCAATCAAGGTGATGCCATGGCTAAGAATGGAGACCTTCTTTCTCTAGGGACCTGTTTTAGTAAACTGTTTCTTGTTTTTTCGGAACTTTATTTTAGGTGCAGAGATCAAATACTGTGTTTTCCCCCCACTGTCACAACTTCTTGCATGATAGGCTGTCACTAGTCTCCTTTATTATTTTTGTTATGACAATGTTAAAAAAAATTAAATCTTTGACTATTTTTTAAAGTGTGGAATGACTTAGAACTATACTTCTCAGAGGTAGAACTCTCTTCCTCCACCCTTGTATAAACCAGACAAATTTTAACACTGGTATTTCCTTTTCAGGCCAACTTCTCCCAGAGCAATCACTGAAATCAGTACTAGTTTCTCACCCAATGGTTTCTTCATCTAAGGAATCCTTTAAAAAGAATAAAAGCAGAGTAAACTTAGCTTTATTTGAAAACCCCAGATTTTTTTTTGTTAAGAAAAGAATATAAAATGGTCTTTGAGCCCCTTATAACTCTATGACTTGGAAAACCCCACCTCTTTATTTATTAGCTATTTGCTCAAGATGGTTCCTTCAGAGGAAGCAAAATATCCAGTGGGAGGCACCCCCCCCAAAAAAAAATTTACCATTCCCATTGCTGAGCTCATCAACCAATGATTTGAAGTTTCCTTTGGGAAAGGGTTACCTTCTACCTTAATTGCAAAACTAGTGAGTGGCCTCACTTCATTTTTTGCTGTGATGACCATAAGAAATTGAAGTTTTTGCCCCTAAGTTATCAATATTGAAATTTGGGTGTCTAACCTAATAAATTTTATTTGAGGTTTCTATATAAATGAAGAAAATGCCTTTGCCAATTGCCTCATTTCAAAGACCTGATTTCTCACGAATAGTCTCCCTTTTATTTTTCTCTTCAGAACCAACATACCTCCATTCCAATGATAGGGTTCTCATGCTTTTCAGTGTCAATGGTGACAAATAGTAGAACTGTTTAGTTTTCAACCTAACAACTCAGGTTTGTGCCATGTTGTAGCAGATGGTTTGAGCCTTGATGTGTTAATGGCGGTGATTATTTTATGAATAGTGACAGCTGATCAAGGATATAAAGCAACAATGGTGGCTACCATCCTGGGAAAGGTGCTAAAAGTGGGTGCTGTAGGCTCTGCCTCTCCTCTGCCTCATTATCAATTCCAAAGAGATCTCTGTCAGTTCTGGAATGGTGGTTTGCAGCACAAACATGAAAAGCCAATAAGAGTGTAGTTGCTACTGCTGTTATTTTTTTTCATTTGGACAATATATTTTTTGATGTGAGATATATTTCAGAAGATGATTAGAACCCTTCTCAGTTATGCCTCAGATTTACCATTTTCTCAACTTCCAGATTGAAAATGTTGTCAGTCTTAGTTCCTTGCCTTCCCATCTGATGAGTCCCCTACCATAAACATGAATAGTATCACCATGACAAGAAATGTGGTGAACCTTAAATTCATAGCCATTGGAACTAAATATATTAGAATCAGCAAAGTTCTGAACAAAACATCTCTTCATGATAAACCCACTATGATTAGGGAAAAATGGATTGTTGATATTTGGCATTAATTCTTATTTAATGCGGTATTTTCTTTTGAATTTTTTACAATGCAACCTATAGTAAAGTTAATAAGCATTTATTAAGTACCTACTATCCTCTGGACACAATGTTAAGCATTTGGGACACATAGAAGCAAAATATTGTAAATAGTGCCTTATAAAACAGAAATTCCGTTCCAAAGAATTTATTCTATTTTTTTTCTTGTAATTGGGAAGGGAAGGAAACATTTAAGTGCCTATTATGTGCTAGAAACTATGCCAATCACTTTACAAATATTATCTCTCTGATGGTTTACTGTGGATTTCTGTTCTACCACTACCACCACTACCCTTTCTTGAAATGTCTACTATTAATAATCCAGGGAATATAAAGTTTTTCATATTTTAAATATTCTTGATGTGTTTGGGTCTATGTACATATGTATATGTTTCCCTTTTATTAGCCAAATGTAGAGAGTCTGAGACTGAGGTATCAAACTGAGGCAAAACACTGTAAGACAGGCAGAATCACATTAAAATATAACTGGGAAATGTTTAATTAAATAAGTAAAAGTATAATACAACATATATAATGTTAATTTGTGGTTTCTAAGTCAATATATGGTTACAGGAATCTGCTTCTATTTGAATTTGATACCACTGCTCTGAGATATACCCAAAACATCAACATAAGTGAACATTAAAGGTAATATACTACGAAATATTTTGTGCTCCTACTGTGGGAAATGGAAACACTCTGATAGATTTATAGTTATAGAGTCACAAGGATTCTTAATTTTTGGAGTGGTTTTAATGACAGAACCCTCTCCATTCTAATGGTACCTCCAAGTTTATAGTTTCAAAACATAAGTCTTTACTGTTCAACCTCGAGGAGAATCTTTTATCTGTGCAGTGACCCAACTTCTTTTCTCTTTATAAAAGAGAAAGTGGAGCTGTTGCAAATATTTCATCCTGCCTATTACAATACCTATTCTGGTTGTCTATTAGAGAATTAGCCTATTACGTTTGCCCTAGGGACATCTAAGGTCCAGAAATATTTCAGTGATTTCACATTAACTAGTAATTAGTTTATACTATGTAATGGGGGATGGGGGTGTTACTGCTTTAGATATGACAGTCTTTCTCCTCCTTTCTCCTTCTCAGAAGAAATTACTTCTGATATTAGGTCATTTCATTTATGGTTTATGTAGGTTTTGACATAATTAGTTCATTAGACTTCATTTAGGAAAGACCAAGAAAAATCATTCTCTTCTAGAATAGAATATAATTTTTGGCATTTCTCCATTTTTGGTTAGGTTTTCCATTCATTCCATACACACAGAGAGATTGTTTTCAAAGCAATGGAAAAGATTTTTAGATGTGTGTTGTTGTTAATTGTTTTGATCATACCCTAGCCTTTGTGATTCCATTTGGGATTTTCTTAGCGAAGATAGTGGAGTGATTCACCATTTCTTTTTCCATCTCATTTTACAGATGAGGAAATTGAGGCAAACAAGGTTAAGTTACTTTCCCAGGGTCATGTAGCTAGTAAGTATCTGAGATTGAATTGAAACTCACAAAGACGACTCTTCCTGACTTCGGGTCCAGCACCACCTAGCTGTATAACTGATTTTAATTAAAGTCTATGGGGGCTACACTACTGAAATTCAGTGCAACACTGAAAATTCACTCCTAATTTAAATATGTGGATGAATAGTAAGTTGAAAAGATCACTGGAAGTAACTCAGGGTTGCTTCAGAACCTGATTATCACGTACCTGCAGAGCAAATAAAAGAATTTGATAATAGCCAACCAAAATTTCAAGGTGCACAGATCTCCCGGAATCATACCCAGTGAGCACCCTAGAAGTTTCTGCCACATAGGTGAAGGAGGAAAAAAAGTGTCCCTGAAATAGGACTGGAGGAAATACAAAGAAGTTACTAAAAGGTTCCATTGACCCAAATCAAATTATCTGAGCATATAACTTCCCTAACATGCTACAGAGTTTATATTGTCAGCTTTTAGTTCAATAAATCCCTACCTTAGTGATTATAATGTACAGTCTTCTTCCCTTTACACAGGCCTGACTTGTCTGTGCCCCTATGCAGATGACTCCCAAATCTACATTTCCAGCCCTAACTATTCCCCTGAGCTCTAGCCTATGTTTCCAGCTGTCTGCTATACAGCTACCCTGAGACACACTGCAGAGTCTTCAAACTCACCATATCTCAAGCTGTACTCATCATCTTCCTCTCAAAACATGCCTCATTCCCTAGCTTTTCTCTTTCTTAGATTCTTCTAGTTAGAAGAGACATGACCCTGGTTCAGGAATCACTAGCTCTGTAAGTACCTTTGATGTAGTGCATCTGGGCCTCACTGTGAGTAGGAATTGTTATAAGTGCCCTTTAGGGGAATGAAGAGATAATGATGGATTCAGGCAGGCTGTCCCATGGTCCTGATGATTACCAAGAATTAAAAACTGGCCTAGGATATATAATTGAGAAAATGTATGATCAGAAAAGGAAAAGAGACAGTCAGACAAATGGTAAAAGTGAGGAATACCACAGATAGATTGATCTTCTGGTGCTTGCCAAATGCAAAATGCCTAGAGCAAGTCCTCAAGCACATTGGATTGGTCCTTTCTGGAGAATCTATGGAAAAAACATATGCAGGAATTGCCCAGCATGAGAAAATATGGTGGATTACAATCTCCACTAATGAGGAGATTGCCCATATTGATAAGGATGAAGATCAAGTGCTTGCTTCAGCATCACGTATACTCAAATTAGAACAATACAGAGAAGATTAGCCTGGCCCCTGCACAAGGATGACATACAAATTTGTGAAACATTCTATATTTTTTTTACTATAGTAATCTACTACTTGATAAACCCAAAGACTCCAGTTTTTGGAATAAGAACTCACTGTTTGACAAAACCTGCTGGGAAAACTGGAAAATTAGTATGGAGGAAACTAGGCATAGACCAACATCTTACACCATAAACCAAAATAAAGTCAAAATGGGCAAACAATTCAGATATAAAAGCTGATAGTATAAACAAACCTGGAGAGCAAGGAATAGTTTACCTGTCAGATTTGTGGAGAATATAAGAATTTATGATCAAACAAAAGATAGAGAACATTATACAAAATGGATAATTTTGATTACACTGAATTGAAAAGTTTTTGCACAAACAAAGCCAATGCAATCAAGATTAGGAGGGAAACAGAAAACAGGAAAAGAATTTTTACAACCAGTGGCTCTGACAAAGGTCTCATTTCTAAAAAATATAGAGAACTGAGTAAAATTTATAAGAAAGCAAGTCATTCCCCAGTTGGTGAATGGTCAAAGGATATGCACAGGCAGTTTTCAGAGGAAGAAATTAAAGCTATCTATAGAGACATAAAAAATATGCTCTAAATCATTGTTGATTATTGATCACTAAATGCAGATCAGAAAACTCTGAGGTACCACATCACACCTATCAGATTGTCTAACATGACAAAACAGGAAAATCATAAATGTTTTAGAACGTGTGGGAAAATTGAAACATGAATGCATTGTTGGTGGAATTGTGAACTGAACCAACCATTCTGGAGAACAATTTGGAACTATGTGCAAAGGGCTATAAAAATGTGCATACCCTTTGACCCAGTAATACCACTTCTAGGTCTGTATCCCAAAGAGATCACACAAATGGCAAAAGGACCCATATATACAAAAATAGAGCGACTCTTTTTGTACCACAAAAGAATTAGAGATTGAGGGAATGCCCAACATTTGGGGAATGACTGAACAAGTTGTGGCATATGAATGTAATGTAATACAGTTGTGCTATAAGAAGTGATAAGCAGACAGACTGCAGAAAAACTTGGAAAGTTTTGAATGAATTGATGATGAGTTAAGTGAGCAGAACCAGGAGAATATTGTACACAGTAACAGCCACAATGTGCAATGACTAAATTTCCTAGATTTATCTCTTCTTAGCAATGCAAGGATCCAAAACAACTCCAAAGGACTTGTGATGGAAAATGATGTCCACATCTAAAAAAGAACTATAAGTTCTTAATGCAGATTGAAACATTTGCTCTCTCTCTTTTTTTCTGTTTCTTCTTTCTCATGTTTTCTTCCATTGGTTCTAATTCTTCTTTACAACATGACTAATGTGAAAATAGGTTCAATGTGAATCTACATGTAGCACCTAATCTCAAATTACATGCCATCTTGGGGATAGTTGGAAGCTAGAGATGGGGAGAAAATTTGGAACTCAAAACCTTATGGAAGTGAGTGTTGAAAACGAAACATAAATAAATATATTTTTTGAAAGAGTGAAGATCTATAGAATAGAGCAACAGAGTAGAAAGTGAGTAGATGTCTAATCTCACTGGAACTGGCAACTCCCTCTAAACAATGTAGATTGGGATATTCTTTACAACTTATAGCATTAGAGGATTACTTAGATTATTGAAAGGTTTCATATTTTGCCCAGGGTCATACAATCGGTACAACTGTCTCAGAGGTGGAACATGAACTTGGGTGTTCCTGACTTTAGAACCTTTTTGCTCTCTATGCCATAGTGACTAAGGTATCAAACAGTGATTCCAACTATGTGGCCCAGTGGGCATATAAACTTTCCTTTGCCCCCCATTATTGATCTTGGAGCTTCCTTCTCCTTCTTTCTTAACCATCTATTTCTTGGAACTCTTATTTGTGGCAAGGAAGGAGGGAAATATTGAGAGGAAATGTATTACAAGATAAATTCAAGCCCAAGGAAATACTGTTCTACTTAGTGCTCAGGTCCTTTTCATACTATGTCCTTGGAAAAGCCAAATAAGATATGTTTCCTTTTCAATTATGAAATATCTAACAATATGTGAGTTTTGTCTTGGGTTTTGTTGTGAAATAAGCCAATGTTTGTGTGGGAGAAATTCTGGGTCAGAGCACAAGTCATGGAAGCTATTGGAGACCCTCACAACTTTACTCTAAGTGAGTTTAGGTTCAAGGATATAGGTCACAACTATTAGTACAAAATTGTACATCAGTTACATTATGGGTTAAACAGGATTTTAGGGATTCATTTCAGAACCTAGACACCATTCAAACAAATAAAATGTTTTTGTAGAAAATATTTTCCTAGTTGCACGCAACCAAACTTTTTGAATATAACCCATTCAAGCAGAGAACTGTCATTAATACAAAATCTATTACCTTTCTGTACATCTTTCTTTCTCCAATCCCACCAAGTAAAGAAAAACAAATATTATTGAAGAGTTAGAGTTTTGGGTCAGTGACACCCACTTCCTACTTTTTGCTGATACTGAGCATGCTCATGAAAGATCTTTTTTTTTTTTTCTGCCAAGCAGCTACTAGTAAGAAATCAGGAGTCACCAGCCAAAGGCTTTCTCAAGCATGCATTACTACATATATATGTGAATGTATGTATATATGTGTGTATGTGTATGTATGTAAACCACCTAACTTTTCAGTATAGAAGGTAATCCTTAAGAAGTACTTATCTATACATATATTTAAAGTAGTTGCACTATATGAGCCAACAGAAAATTGGCCCTAAGATGACTTAGAAAGGATTTTTGTAAGACATGAGCAGAACAGCATGGGCTCTGACTAGGCAAGGAATTCAGAGTTGTAATAGAAAACATTTATTTGGCTACGGCTAAACATCCCAACACATGTTAGCATTCGCTGCCAATATGCTTCCTAATGAAGAACAACATAAAATCATAGGAAATCCTGTATCCCCGTCTTCATGCATTTTTCCTGTATCTTTTGTGTCCTGGCTTTACTTCTCAAGTATAGCTACCTCAAGAGAAAGGTTAATTCAAAAGTAATGTTTTGCCAACCATTAACCATGTTGTCATTAACAAGATTAATGTACATTCCAGTATGCATCAGCAAGCTAATTTTTTCCCCCTTAAACAACTGTTCCTATTAAAAGCTAATGAATACTACTGTATTTTTAAAAATAGCGCCATTTCTTTTAGTAAGGTATCATCTGCAAACTAGTGAAAGCTCCAGGATTACTATGGATTTGGTAGCAGGCTGGTTTAAACAACAATAACAACAACACTTGTTCTGCCTTGAATTATATGGAGTTTGGCCTCATTTGTATATTTTATCACGTTGAACAGATTTCAAGACAAAGGACAGACTAGGATCTGTTTTTCGTCTAAGCCCTTCCTTAAATCCACTCTTCCTTCATCTGAAACTGTTTAGAAAAGGACTAGTGAATTTGTTAACCACTCCTTCTCATTAGATACAAACTCACATTAAGTGATTACTGTATAGGTAAAATTTTATTAGGTACTTCTTAACAATCATAGGATATGTGTTTTATGAGCTACTCTTAAAGAACTCTGATTCATCAGATTGGAAATGGTCTAGATCCTACTTTGTCAAACTGATCACTTCCTCTCCCCACCATCAGGGAAGGAACTTTAAGAAAAAAAAAGAGAGAGAGACCAACATTGGTACATTATACACTAACATACACTGAATTTAACATTCTGAGCTTACTTGATTTTTTTTTCTCCATACATTGGAACAGATTCTGGAATGACATAAAGAAATAAAACCTGCATCTGAAAGGTTATCTTTTCACTTTTTTTCCACTGGACTTTTAATGATTTTTAGAATTATTAAATTTTTAAAAATGAAACGCACATGCTCTCTTCACTGCCTCTTTCCTGCCTTCCTGCTTTCTATTTCTTTTCTTCTTTTCCCCCCTTTTCAAATCTATTTATTGCTTGTTTTTCTTGGCTCTTTCTCACTTTCCATTTTTCATTATTAGTTCTTTATGATCTTCTGTTTCCTTTTTTTCTTTCTGTCATGGCTGCTATCCCAGTTGTTCTCTCTGGGGCCCCTGAGTTTCCCTTAGCTAATGAAACAAGAGCTGCCTACCTCCCTTGCTTTTGCCATCCAGCTGTTTCCTTTTTAAAATATAAACTCATCTTTATTCAGTAAAGTTCCTGGTCAAGCTGTACTCCTTTCAGAGAAGAGTACATTAGTGACATTGTGACAGTTTTTGTTTGTTGTTTGTTTGTTTTTCAGGAAAAAAAATTAAAGGGCTGCTGGGAAGATATTATGGACATAAATTCAAATTCTTTTGAAAATATGATCCAAAAATAGAAAAGGGCCATTGCTTTGCTTAGAATCCCTTGGCACCTTGATATTGAGAAATTCTCCTTGACAGTTTGCCCTCCCCTTCACCAGCCTTTTAAACCTCCCACCTTGAAAGCTTAACATTTCCTGGCTGTTGTGAAAGTGTAGTCTAACTAACACCACAAACCTGGATTTTATATGATTAGTTAGTGAAAACTTGCCAACTTAAGGTGCAGCCTGCCAAGTCAAGTCAATTTACTGGGATGCTTTGACTGTGCAAGTAGGCCTTAATCCCCCTTTAATCTCCAGTGTGCCCTTGACATCATGGAAATTACCTACAAAGCTAATGTCATCAGATGAACCATGTTAACTATTTCAGAGATAGTTCCCCTGAATATAATAACCTGTTTACCTTATAAGCTCCAGATCCCAAAATATTTCACTGAAACTAATGAGCCCAGCGGATATCATCTTACAAGGGAATGAGAAATCCTTTTTCTGTATTATAAGTCATAAAACCTCATGTGACTGGGAATTTATATTCTAACCAAGCATCAGTTCAGTGTATTTTATTTCAGGACTGATTGATTGGATAAAGAGATTTACATAGTAGCCACAGTGTCCATGAGTTATTAGAAAGGCAGTTTCTCTTTCATATCCTAGAAATCCTTCCTTCAGTGAAAACATTTTACTGATATAACATACTAAGCAGATTATTTTTAACAGCCTATTTGGACCTATAAATTATCTGTCTTGTCTATAGCTGTCTATGTAGCTATGTAACTATGTATCTCTGTATGTATGTATGTATCTATCTATCTATCTTATAGATACTATTATACATGGGAGAAGAATCACATGAAATGGCAATCAGCATAGATGCTGGAAAGACACTGTAATTACATCACTAACATTTCAGTATGTTCCAGAACAGTGATACTCCAACTGTCACTCTTAAGCTCCATGTGACTCCTTCGAGTATAAATGTTGGCTCTTCAAGGGCTCTAAATTCTATATTAGAATATTTATATGGTTCTTCTGTTTAATGGTGACTGCAAATGTGGCTCCAGAGCCACATAACTAAGAAAGCCGCACATCTAGTGGGGAGAGCACTAGTCTAGGAGTCAGGAGAGCTGAGCGATTCTGGTCTTGGTTCTGCTGGTAATTTTCTGTGTGACTATCGCTTAAAAGTGACATGACTCAATAGGAGTATTATGATGATAACATCAGGAAAACAAATATGTAAAAGCAAACTGAAAATTTTTTCAGTACTATATAAACTCAATGATTAGAATAAAAGGCCATATTTGTATCTTTAAGAAATATTAATAAACTAATTATTTTAGCCAGTAGAGAAAGATGATGCAATGAAATAAGGGAGGTATAACGTAGGATATAGCATTTCAATTTGAGGGGGGGAATTAAGAAGGTTCATAGATTCACAATTTTGTTTTTGCTTTTTGGAGGGGGGAAGGCAAGTCAATTGGGGTTAAGTGACTTGCCCAAGGTCACATGGCTAGTAAACTGTTAAGTGTCTGAGGCCAGATTTGAACTCAGGTCCTCCTGATTCCAGGGCCAGTGCCCTATTCACTGAGCAACCTAGCCTCCCCATTTCACAATTTTTGAGCCAGAAAATGCCTTAGAAATCATTCCACATCTTAGAAGTAAGGAAATTTGGTGTGTGAGAAGTACAACAATTTACTAAGGATCATATGTGGAATTAGAACTAGGAGAGATTAGGACCCTGTGTTCCTAGATTACTTAGAAAATGCTAAAAATTCTTCACCACACCGATGCTCTGCCAAGTTTCTTGGAAAATATTGAGGCTCACATTAAAAAAAAAAGTTGTATACACACACACACACTTATATTCAACTATCATTGCAGTACTTTGAGGGGGATTTTGTATATCATTGTCCATTGAGAATTTTGTATATACTTTAAAAAAAGTAAAACAACTCCAAACAAAAAAAAAAATCAAACCCCACAGAACCAGAAGGGTCCTTAAGGATCACCTTATCCAATTCCTTCATTTTGTAGAATGGGAAAATAAGGCCCAGGGCATGTGTTTTATTCACATGAATAAAGGCCTTATGAAGCCTTTAAAAAATCATGGTCTGCCAAGATTGACCCATTTTTATATTGAGAACAGCCCTGTTAGGCATCCATTGCTTTATCTTCCTTGTCCTCTAAATATGGATGTCCTTTTGATTTCTAACTGCCTATTAGACATGGATGCCATGATGGCACCTCAAATTCAGCATATACAAAACCTGTCTCCTTCCCCAGATTCTTTAGCCTGTTGATGACATCCCTATATATTCCCAATCATCCAAGCTTGCAACATTAAAATCATCTTTAGCTCTTTTCCCTCCTTTAGTGATAGTTGCCCCCTTCCCTAATTCAATAGTTGTGCACTTCTGTTAATTTTACCTTAATACCTCTCACTTCAATTCCATTCCACACACAGTTATATAATACAAGCCCTCATGATCTCTGACCTGGATTATTGTAATATTTTCCTAACTGGTCCCTTTGCCCCCTTACCACTCATTATCTCCCTTATCCAGTCCATCTCTTCACATAGCTGCCAAAATCTTGAGACACAGAATGGTATAGTGGAAAGACAACTGACCTTAGAATCAAGCTACTTGGATTTGACTCTTGGGTCCATTACTTACTAGCTACGAGACTATGGGCTTAAACTTTCAGAGTTTCAGTTTCCTTACCGATAAAATGAAAATGATTTATGTTTGTACTACCTACTATGACTGAGTTGTTAGATATAGGTTGTTCTACACGGCCCCTCATTCTGCCTAGCACTGTGATAAGGAAAGTGCATTGTAAATCTTAAAGCACTTTATAAAAGGTTCATTGTTGTTGCTGTTGTTTTGGGGGGCTTCTGCATCATCTACTCCCCTGCTCAAAAACTTTCCATGGATTCCCCTTGGAATAAAGAAAAAATTAATTTTAAAATTCTGTTATTTTATAAAAGGCTTTATAAGGCCTATCATGATTGGTCCCCAAACTATGTTCTTTCAACATTCTTTCACTTTGCTTTCATTTATGGACTCCATAACACAGAGAAACTAGACTCACCTCCATTCTCTTCCTGCCGGCTCTTACCTCCAAAAATTGAAATAGTTTTACTTCCATTCCTGAAATGTACTTCATCCATTTCACCTGTTTAAATGCTTCCCCCCACCCCATGAAATCTTTCCTCACTACCCCAAATGAAAATGATCTCTCTGTTCTCAAATTTTCTTATATCACTTTTTTCTGTATCTTTCTTTTGCCTTTATCATATTCTACTTTATAGTATTCAGTATACATACATTTCTCAAGATACCCCCCATTAAATTGTAAGCTTCTTGGGGAGCTTCAATTTCCAACACAGGATGGTGTTGTTTTTTATCTCTTCATCATTATTGCCTAACATAGGGTCTTTTTCCATATGAGGTGCTAAATAAAAATCCATTGAATTGACTGGAAAGAGACATTTAATTAGGCAAAAATTATTCAAATGCATTTCTCTTTTTTTTTAAGCAATCAGGGTTAAGTAACTTGCTCAAGGTTACATGGCCAGTTATTTCTGGGTGTGGTGCTAAGTATTCCATCCCTGGTACCCGGGATTCCATCTCCAGGTCATCCCAACACTGGAGCTGGTGCTCTTACTCACTGTGCTACCTGGCCGCCCCTGAATTTCTCTTTTTTATAAAATAGTACCTTAGGTATTTTAATACTTATTAAAATAATCAAATAAATGTGAATTAAAATAATTTTAGCTTACCTATATCGAGTACCCATTAATAAATGCTTGTTGATTTTATATGTATATATACATATATACACAAATATATATGTGTATCTGTATCTATTTATTTCTGAAAGTTGCTGCTTTTTAAACTAAAGACAACTCATGACTTTGAGGAAAACTTGAATTTCTCATTGAGGCTTCTGTGATTGTTTCTAAAAGATACTAGGCTAAATACTACTGGCCAAGACATTGCTCCTCAGTTCCACATCTTTAGTCTCTCTTTAAAAGTACCAAATTTCAAAAAGATGAAATTCTTAATTTTTCACATAACCATATGACACTAAAGATCAAGAGGGAGAAATTCTCTCTCCAACAACTTTTTAAAATTTACACAGACTCTCAAAACAAGAATTCAGTGTCTAGTTTAAGTGTCAACTCATGTACTCTTTTTTTCATTTAGTAGTTTCCTTTTAGATCCTCTGGATACTCTCTTATCTGCCCACTGAAGGGTCTGATGATTACATGCAGAGGTTTTGGTCTAAATATTATAAGACACCACATCTGACAGGCTTTGGTTTTGTAACAGAATATGTAATTCGACTTCAAAAATGGAGATGAATGACCATTGACAAATTTATCTGTCACATGGTTAAGGCTTTAGATTCTTTAATTTTTTTCCCAGTCCTCTCTTCCTAAACAGTTTTCTCTTCCCCTTTCTTCTCTTCTCTACTCTCTTCTTCTTTTTTCTTCTCTACTTCTTATGTCTCTGTTTCTCTCCCCTTTTGTCTAGGTATCTCTCTCTCTCTCCGTTTGCTGACCTGTCTTTCCCTTCCTTCCCCTTCCCATACTCAGAAGAATGATTAAGTCATGATTCATTGGAATCACAAAGAATAAAGCAAGGAATGGAATTAGAGAAAGAAAAGGAAGGCCATGAATTTTGGTTTCAATAGATTCAAACTTGAATTAAAATATAAATGAACACTGATCCTGTCTTTAAAAAATTTAGACCACACTTTTCTATTTTAGAAGCAGAATCATTCTGTATTTCCTTCATGCCATTCTCTGAAAATTTCCAAGTGCATTCCAGATATTATCTAATTTACAATTATGGTATGTACCAATAAGGCATATATCCCTAAGCTTATTGGATGGGTAGGGAAGCTGAGGCACAGATGAATAATTGAATAATTCCAGAATTACTCAGGTTTTGTCTATATGGCATCAGAATAAATAGTTGAAGACTGAGAAATGTAGTCAATCACCTAATTGTTTTGTCTGCATCACACCAAACAACTAATTTGAATGATTTTTTTCTCCCTGCTGAATTGGCATTATGTAAAGAAACTACAGGTAGTAGAGGTTGGATAGTACCTTGTCCTTGATGAATACAATGCCTTTAAATGAGCTAAGTTACTTCACTTTTGAATCCCTATTAAAACAGTCTTAAACCTTTTAAAGGCCTTCTAGAGAAGAATGTATAGGAATTGACTGTACTATCTATGGACCTTTGAGAGGTTTTGCATATTGGCACCTAATCCTTATTGAGTTACAACCCCTGCAAGGAAATTTGAGTCCTATACACGAGTTCTTCATTTATTTCTGAGCCAGGATAATTCTAGGATTACCACTTAGAAAATTGGGAGAACAGACTTTTGCACAGTTAC
>NW_027186296.1:55439826-55480639 GCF_028583685.1 Petaurus breviceps papuanus | reverse complement strand
CTCTAAAGTGGCATGTCCCTTAAATACAGGAGATTCATTGCTGGGAAATTCTTCTCAGAGTACAGCACAGGACACTATGATCCTGAGAAGTTTTAAAGCCAAGACACTCAAGGAATGTCAATGGTCATTTTCAGCATGTCTTTGAGCTTGGTCTTGTTCATAATCAACATGTTTCATTTCTTATGTGACCTTTTTGGTTGGGAGAGTATTCCTTTAAAGCTAATGTAAACACAAATTGTACTCATATATCATCCAAGAATTTAAAGAGGCTACTAATTTGATATCCTAATTGTTGCTGAAATTGAAAAATAACAGTGCCTTTTTTCCCCCAGGATGATCATGTGCTTTTTAAAAAGTGGCACACAGTATCTGAATTTGAATCTCATATTGTTGATGACCATAAACAATTCCAGTTTGGACATTAAAAGGATAAAAAAATTACATAAGGCTAGGTCATTACTATATAAACAGTACCCTAAAATCTTTTCATCCCTAGTACAAATTGCATCAGCTTATTTCTCACTGCTTTGTAGGTTGTTAGAATTCTACTCTAAACTTAGCTGGAGAGTTTAGTTAGAGAATTAGGCTCTGTGTTCTAGAGACTAGAGTTTTGAAACACAGGTTACTAAATACTTCTAGATAATTTTAAGCACCAAATTAGCTAATAGCAAAAATTTAATTCTCATGTAACTCCTCACATGAGCCTTGGCCACCTACTTGCTTTCTGAGTTTATTTGTTTATCCCTCCTGACCTCACACTGACTGATCTGGATTCCCTAAAAAGGGCCACCACTTTGCTACAACTCAAACTCTCTCAAGATTTGTTGGGAGAAGAAGGGTGGGATATGCTCCTCCTATTCACCAATGTAGTTCATCAACCCCCATTGTTATGATTCCCATCTACACAAAATCAGTCACAATGATGACACTATTAACTCTTAGGCATAAAAAGATTTATTTTATGATGAAGTAAAAACAACAATATTGTGTATATATAATTATATATTAATATATAATATAATAATGCATTATAATTACTCAATATAAATCCAAATGCACTGATAATGAATAAAGTTCATACATAAACTTTAGCCATGCCCTGTCACCCATGCATACAGGATCCATGGTTGAGTGGGCATGTAATTATAAAAATCTAACAGAGAGACATATGATTAAGGACAATCCATGTACTCAAGGCAACTTACAACTCTGGACTTTGCAGTCCAGGACCTTCCAAGAATAATCTATACCACATCAAGGCATTTCTCTGCTAACTACTCACCCTTCTGTAAATTGCCACTCTACTGCTGTGCAAATCTGCTCATTTCTTACTCATGAAATGAAAAAGAAGTAATAGGTTTGGGAAATTTACAATCACCCTTTAAAGGATGTTGAAGAAGTATTACTCTATTATAATGACAAAAAGTTCCATTTGAACCAGAGAACTGCAGAGGTCCTTAGACTGGTCCTTTGGGCAAGGCAGACAAGCCCAGCTAGCTTCTCATTCAGGTGGATTCTGCATTATCCTTGTCAACTATCTGTATCATCCTAACAACTTGTTACAGCAAGCAGAATTCACCATAAAACCTATCTTTCCCCATGTTTTTCCTGCTCCCCTGGATGAAGAAAAAGAACAACCAGGCACTTCTGAGAGATTTTGCCTTTCTCAAAAACTGATAGGTAATACAGAAAAATCAACAGAGTTCAGCTGTTCTACAATCAAAAGGCTCCCAGCCTTTTTTTTATCCAGGCAATAAAGCAATTCCTTTCCTCAAGTTAGCAGCTCCCCAATGGTTTTTAAAGCCTTCCTATCTGCTAACTGTTCCTGCTATTGCCTTGTCACTCAGCCCCGACAGCTTTCTTAACTGTCCCATTATTTTCTACTGGGTTCCTCAACTTATCTGATGGCTCAAACTATCACCTCCAGGGAGAAAGTGATTCATCTTTCCTTTATAAAGTAAAACTCCCTCATTTTTAATCCTTCTTCATAAGTTCCAAACCGTTATTTGATTTGTGTCTTCCTTAGTTTCAATGTTGCAAACTCTAAAGACTGTTGTAAACAAATGAGCTGAGTTACCACAATGCTCTTTTACCTCAGGCATTTCCCCATTGTCAAATAGGTCCTCTGGTTAGCACTATAAGTTCTCTATTTGGTCCTCTACTCATATATGTATATTCACATTTTATCCAAAAACGTTCTTAATACTTGAATTTTATCACTTTTGAATAAACAAAGTTCATTTTCCGTCATTTTCATAAGCAAACTATTCATACATGAAAGGGGAAATACTTTCCATCTTTCACAAGTTGATTTAATTATTTTCCTTTATGCAAAAGTTTATTTACTATCTTAAAAATTCATTTTTTTGTTCCTTTCAATAATCAAATTACTCACTTGATAGAAGGGCAGTACTCCAGGCAAGGGGAAAAATACAGCTGAGCAGCAAAATGAAAATAGAAAAGAAAAATAATAACCTTGAAGAGTGTAAATAAAAAAGAAAAGATTAATCATTATTCAAAAACTCTCATGGTGACTAAAAAAAAACAAAAAATAAAACTATCCAGATAAGTCTAAAATGCTAAGCTTGTCTCCACCAGGCTCCATTAAGGATGGCATAGTTTTTGATGTTTTTTTTTTTAAGAATTTGCAAAGATTTTCTTATTATTGATTTCCATGTGGAATTCCCAAATGATGGGTGCAGTTATGAGGCTGCACTGAATATGTCACTGTCAAAGGAAAATTGGACATATTTTACCTACTGTTCAATCACTACCTGTTTAAAGTTTACCCATATCAAACATATGTCTATGTGTACATCTTGGACACCCCATCTAGATTTATAAAACAGCAGCCTCGGTACCCTTTTCTTTTTATCTTTGGCAGACAACATTTCCATCCAGCTGTCATTCAGCAAAGTGTTCTTGCATTTTAAAATTTGCCTGAAAGAAAAAGAGAAAGAATTTTCAGCGTTTGACAGGAATGCAAGTCCTTTCCAGTCTTCTCTCAATATATGAAAGTCGCTAAATTCCACACAATAGTTAACATTGCTACCTGTATCTACTTCCTAGTAAACCAAAGCAGTTCCGTGACATTTTATAAGATAGGATGAATGACTCAAAAATTGTGATCCAGTCACCTCACCTTTTCCTAGGTCATTTTTTGAGGGGGGAGGGTGGGAACTTTTTTTTTTTTTTACTAGGGATGCCTATAAGCTTATTTACTGAGTCAATTAACAAAAGATAACCTCCTATTGTGCAATCATCAATAAATCAATTGTGTTAATATTATCTTGGAGTGTCTTCCACTATTTACTTTCATATTGTTTACTTTAGACACTTGACAAAGCCAACACCCTTGAGACAGCTTGATTAAGGGCAAGTGGATTTTGTAGTAGTCATTGACTGTATAATATATATGACATATACATATATACACACAGACACACATACATACTGCACACATGCATATACATACACACATACATATACATACACATACACACATATATAATATGCACAATATATACATTATATGGAAGTTTTGCAAAATATTTGTTTGGCTAGAGTTGACCTACTTCCTAAACATTCTCTATTCCCTTTATGGAGGGATTATGTTTGATGAATACATGGGAAGACAAACATTTATGAACAGTGATAGAACAGTCACTTAGTACACCACCTACTTCTTTTGTCATTTGAATAATCTATTCACACCCACCCCAACCCCCCACTCACAGCCACCCTCCACAATCTGTGGAATCAAATTAATCTTCAATTATGTAGAAGAATTTCAGGAACGAGCCAAGCTCGAGTTACCGTGCTTCTTACTGCTATGAAAAGATTTACATTGCAAGAAGCCAGAATTCTCTGTGTTTGTGTGATTTTTCAGCAACATAAGTGAAATTTGCCTCTTGAATACCTGTTCTTGCATGAACTTTAACCATATAAAAGTTCACCTTTGGTTTGGAGGCAGACAATCTTCCTTAATTGTCAACTACCCGTTCTGCAGAACTGAATTTAAAGTATTGAAAGAGGAAGTTTTTTTTTTTTTTAATTTGAGGACTTTTTACTTTCAATGAAGTCAGAAACACTCTAAGAATATATTTCCTTTGCATAGACCAAGTTCTCAGTTTCTGCCCAGAGGTGGATCCACAATGACACTGGATACACAGAAAGTAAAAATAGAAAGAAAAAAAATGTTCTTAAAGGTTCCGACTTCAGGTTTGGCTGTAAACTTGGGCAAAGTTCACCCCTCCCTTTTCATGACAGGCTGCATACTTTTCAAGTTTCCACTTGCTTCTTAGAGAGTAAAAATGTGTCCTGTGAGTTCCAGTTGTTTAAGCCAAACTGGGCCCATTTAAGAATAGATTTTTGTTTTAAATATTGTGAAAGGTTTTTTTTTTAATTGCAATCCAGAATAAATGCCTAAGAGACACATTGTTTCCCACCCCCTTATACATAACGCTCTCTATAACTTTGAAGCAATCTTACCTTCAAGGTAGGAAATTAATTATTCCACTTATTCTCCTTTTGCTTCCTAAATCAGTAGCCTTGGAAGTAAATTGAATATTATGCTGCTTCAGAACACATCTTCTTGTCAAGCATTGAGTTTCATTCTTCTCTTGATAATGATTGGTGGCTTTAAAACTCACATGACTATTGGATAATAAATGGAAACTGTCATTGTTCTAAGACTGTTCTAAGGCTTTTTTTTCCCCCTTTTTTTTGCTTTGACCTCATTGTGATATATGTCTACTTCAGGGTGTTTTGAAAAGACTGAGGGAAACAGACAAGGACTTTTAAAGGGAAAACAGACCTCTAATTGGACGCCTCTTGCAGACCCTTCCATGACCCTTCACAGAACTGTCCTAATGGATTGGTTCTCATATGAGATCTTGGAACTTCCTGTGTTATTATATTCTTTACTTTTAGATTATTTCAACAGTGGATTTATTTTTAAATTCAGTGATAATAAATATGATAAGAGGGAAAAGATAGAGCTTCCAATTTTTATAAGCAATTATCAGAATAATGATAATAAAAACTTTTTAAAAACTTAATTACATAAGAGTGGGTGCTTTGAGTTAATGTTAAAAAGAGGACCTTCTCACCTATATTTCTGAATCAAGAAATTCATTATTTTGTAGTGGGTAATCTTTAAATATACTGTCTTATAAATCTTTTTTGGCCAAACTGAAAAACAAATAGAATCACCCTCAATATAAATCTTTGAATTTCATTTTATTTTAGAGTTGGACTTGTCTGAAAAAATAACGAAACAACAACAAAAAAAATACTTTGTATACCTACAGATGGGCATGAGACAAATGAAAATATGGGTTAAGAGATGTGAGAAGATTATGATGTGGACCCGAAAAATCCCTCTGGTTTTATCAGTAAAATTAAGAAGTCTTGTCCTCCCGAACTTTCTTTCTCCTTTGCCTCCATGCTTGTATTATATAAAGATTGATATGGTCCATCATTTTCATTCTTTCTTACCCTTTGAAATTATTATTTTTAAAAATTATATTTGCTTCTCTTCCATTCTGCCATTTTATATTATCTTTATATATCATTCCAACTTATCAACTACATGTACTTGTCCAGTCTCTCTTCACTGATTGTAACTACATATATGTATATATATAAATACATAATATACATATACACACACACACACATTTTAACTTGCTTCTTTTTGTCATTACTTATAACAGAGGCAGTATAGCATAGTAGAGGGAATAGTAATATAAGAATAAGGAGACTTGGGTTGTGGTTCCTTCTAAACCTTAGGTTCCTTGGCTATAAAATAACTGAATGGGAAGATCTTTCAGGTCTTTTTCAAATCTAAAGTACTAGATAAACATAAGGGGGAAATAAGGGCATTTAAAAGTTATTTTTTTAAATCAGGGGATAAAACAACTATGAAAATAACAGGAGAGGAAAGGAAAAAAAAAGGTATAAACTGTATTAGTTAACTGGTATTTATTCAATACCTTCCATGTGCCAAGGACTGTGGGATACAGATAAAAGCAAAACCAAAAACAACTGAAAAAAACCACCTCAACAATGAAGTATTAAACAAAGACCACAAGTACCAGTGTCACAAATAAAAGAAAAGTTGCTGTACAAATTAAAGTCAGTCCTACACCTGTATAATCTATATCAAATTGCTTGCCTTCTCATGGGTGTGGGGAAGGAAGAGGGAAGAAAATTTGGAACTCAAAGTTTCAAAAACTAATATTAAAATTGTTTTTACATGTAACTGGGAAAAAACAACATGGTAAACTAAAAAAAAAAATTTAAAATAGGGGTGGCTAGGTGGTGCAGTGAGTAAAGCATGGCCCTCAAGTCAGGAGGACCCGAGTTTGGTTCCAGCCTCAGACACTTAACACCTACACACACACACACACACACACACACACACACACACACACACACACACACACACACACAAACTAGCCGTATAACCTTGGGCAAGTTACTTAGCCTCAATTGCCCTCCAAAAAGGCAAAAAAAAAATTTTTTTAAATAAAAGTCATTTCAAATCCACTTTAAATTAAGCAATCTACTTTTTTTTTCTCCAAAGATAGCAAGCAGTCTCATCTGGGCTTAAGTTAGCAGTCATCAAAAATTACATAATACACAAAGACAATCTTCCAAGGTTCATACATCTGCTCATCATCACATTATAGGCAACTATAACCTACAATGAGAATTATGTACTTGTTTAAATAACTTTAATGGCATTTTGTCTTTTACTGGACTTTTGAGGCAAGGGTGAAGGAAATCTCTCTATGTCTTACTTTCTCAGCATGTAGGAAGAAAATTTTTTAATAATCAGTAAAAAAAAGTCCATGTAGCTGCAATATATGTAACAATGTTATTTTGAGAGTGACAAATGATGTGTTTTACAATTCTATCATTTGAACAATATTTTACATCTCTGGAATGAGTCTGTCATATTTGGAAGAAATCATAGAAGCTTATAGATGGAAGGAACCTTAGATGGCATTTAATTCAATGTTCAATGAAGGGATGTGCTTTAGAATAAATAGTGTTAAACTCAAGTCAGCAGGCCACAAGCTGCCTGCAAAACTCCTGAGTGTGTCAGTAACCAGATTAAAATGTAATTTGGACATGTTTAACAAAATAAATAAAACTATAAAACAATATAGATTGTGTTAACGTCATTTTCTGAGTCAATATGCAGCCACAGTGACCATTTGAGTTTGACCTACAACACTGATCGATAAAATTTCTAACATTTGGTTATCTAATTTCTGCTTGAATACTTCCATTGATGAAGAACTCACTATCTTATAAGTTAGTAAGTCTTTCTACAACTCTGTAACTCTACAAAATAGTTCTTTATACTGAACCAAAATCTTATCTCCTCCAATTTCCGTTAATCCTAAATCTATTATCTGTATTAACATTCTCCCTTCCACAGGACAGTTTTTCAAATATTTGATGCCAACTGTCTTATGCCCCCTAAGTCTATTCTTCTCTAAATTTAAGCATCCCTAGTTAACTGTTCCACATATGGCATTGTTTCTATACTCCTTTAATCCTGGTTGCCTTCTGAATATGCCAGTTTGTTAATGTCTGTCTATGCCTAGACCTAAAGACAATATACCTCCCAAATGACCAGACCAACACAGAATATTTCCTGTATCTGAGCAATATTTTTCTAATAAAGCCTCTTAATGTATTATGAGAAGCAGTGTTGCTTAGTCATTAGAGAGCTGGCCCCAGTCAGGAAGACCTGGGTTCAGTTCTGTTTCTGACACATACTGTCTCTGTTACTCTTCATAAGTTACTTCATTTCTCATTATCCCAGGCAACACTTGGGGACTTGGACTCAACAAGTGTTAGGGATGGTAAAATAGTAGACCATAAGGTGATGAGCTACATTGTCAGAAGCTCCCAAATCCCTTTGTAATTAAATTACAAAATCCCTCCAATTCATGTTTTGACCATTTTTTAGACAACCATGGGAACAATGTAATATTTTCTACCCAAGTTTTCTGAAAAAGTCTTGAGTTACTAGTAGGATTTATTGGATCATATGTAGAATTATATTAATTGAATATTGTGGGGGAAAATCCTCTCATTTTCTTTCTCTCTTTTTTGGTTCAAGGGTGTTTAAATTTATGTCACTGTAGTTTATTATGGAAAGAAGTATAAAATGAAAACCATGGAAAGATTCCCAAAGAGGCTCAGTCCAATAGAGTGTAAATTCCACAACTAAGTTTACACTCCTGCCTTGTACAGTTATAGAAGGAAAAGGAATGTGTTTGGTCATAGTTTAAATTCTTGACCTTTTACCCTTGCCAGTGTGTTGTCATGTATTTCTCATACTACAGTTCACAATTGTTTGCCAAACAATACGCTCTCCATTGTTAAAGGACATGGGATGACGATATGTACATAAATAAAAATTCACTAGAATTTCTACAATTTGATCTTAGATTATCTTTACCTTTGAAGAGTTCTTTCATAGTGAGCAATGCTGTATGACTACTTATGTTCAGTTAAGCAGGAATAATAATAATGATGATAATAACAGCAACAACAATAATAATTCAATTCTTCAGATATCAAATTTCACTTAGAACTTATTAAATTTCTTGAGAATGAGGACATTTTGTTTTTGCCTTATCACTAGCATCTACCACATTGCCTTATCCTAGTGCTTAATAAAGATATCTTAAATTGAATTAAATAGAAGGGAAAAGAAAAAAAAGATTCAGCAACCAAAATAGTTATCATAAAGTCTAGGTACAAAAAATCTTATACTTTATTCATAGTTGAATCCTAATGACTAATTTTAGATAAAAATCTAATAATCAATTTCTTACAGAAAATTAGATATAGCCACTTAGAAGTAGATGGGCAGGTTGCTAGTAGTAGGCATACTAACAGCCTCAAGAAGTAATCACAGACATATTGATAAGGGGAATTATAATAAGAGATAAACAACATATTTCCATCATGAGTACAAAGCAATTAAAAGCCCTAAGTGCCTTCTATATGCAAGGTCCTGCTAGGCAAAAGAAATAGTATATGGAAATTAACATTTAAAATAGCCTTTTGCCCTCAAGGAAGCAAATATTGTTTTTGAAAAATATATAAAATAGTATGGAAGGTTTTTTTATTTGGGGGTGTGGAGAGAAAATATGACAATTGGAAGAGTTGTTGTTGAGTTATGTCTGACTGATTTTTTTTTGGTAAAGATGTTGGGGTGGTTTGCCATTTCCTCCTCCAATTCATTTTGCATCTGAGGAAACTGAGGCAAGCAGGGTTCAGTGATTTGCCTAGGATCACAGAGCTAGTAAATGTTTGAGGCCAAATTTGAACACAGGAAGAAGAGTCTTCTCAACTCCAAACCCAACACTCTATCCACTGCACCACCTACCTGCTCAACGGCAAGAGTAATCAAGGATTTTATTTAAGGAGAACATAAAGTCAGCAGAGATTCTTGGGAAAGAATATGTGCTAATTCAATACAATACAGAGTTTCAGCTGAAGGACAGGACCCTGGACCTTGTGGAAAAGGAAGGAAGAAAAATGAGGAAGAAGAGAAAGAGGATGAAGAGGAAGAGGAAAAAGAGGAGGAGGAAAAGTAAGGAGGGGGAGGCTATGAGGAGGTGTAAAATCTATCTGGTAGCATTTAATAAAAAAGCAGTTTTCAATACCTCAAAAGTTCCTGAGTGCATCACTGTGTTACAACACACGAAAATAATTTATGATCTTAATAAGTTACAAAAAAATTGAAATATTGAAAATGTATTCTGTTTAATAAGGCAAGGACTCTATTTTAGAAAAATTTCCAAGAAAACAAATTCTTTTTAAATTTTGGTACTTTAAAGGGAGTGGGTTTCATTTATCAGGAAAACTTACTTCTCTCCACTACATCCAGCCCTACAAATGCTGAATACATGAGGCATTGCAATCCTACCACCTTTCTATAGCACTTTTAACTTTCAAAAGAGATTTCATCCTCTATTGAGTCATATTTCCACAGTATTGCTGCTGTTTTTTTAAAATTATAATATTATGTATATATGAACAAACCAATACATTTTTATAAATATATGTATACTAAGTTTCTTATAAACATCTTAAATTGAAATTTCCATTTAATACTTTCCTACATTTCCCTCCTCTTTTCTGGAGTAAATTTTACCTCGAGGGCCTGTTCTTATTACACACACACACACACACACACACACACACACACACACCATGTGGATAGATGGATAGATATAGATATAGATAAATAGATGCACACATATATACATACATACACATATACATATATATTTATAGATTCCAGACGATATTTCAGAGATACTTGAAGACCATACTATTCTTTTCTTTCTAACTCCTCCTTAATAAGATCCTATAAACACTTTCTTTGTACCTGTAACTTACCTATAGTCTCTTCCCCTTCCCTACTACAAGTCCTGGTCCTCACCGTACCCAACAATCTTAGATAACTAATTCCAAGTCTTTTGCTGTGGTTCTTTTAGAGAACAGGTCTTGCAATGGCTCCTCATTCCCATATCTTTATTTTATGTGTGTGTCATTGTTTTTGATTCAGAACTTAAATTCATTTTAACCAGAAAATTATTTTAAAATTTTACATTTCTTCTTTTTCCTAATGCATCTGCTTATTTATTCCACCTCAGTCACACATAAGGATAGATTATCCCTAAATGTCCCACTTTCCTAATTAGAAATTGTTATATTCCCCTATCTGATCATAAAATCTTATTATTTTAGCTTTCTTTATGCCTTAACTTTCCTAAATCTATTCTTAACCCTCATGAGACCTCTGACCTCTCCATGGTCAGTATCCTCAGGCCATTACCCTATACTCTGGGTTCACTTTTCTTACTCTAGAACCTTAACCCAATAGTCAGCATTTTCAAATTAACACTCTTCTCTAATTTATTGTACCTTTGTATGATTGCCACTCATCTCTCACCAAACCTTAACCTGATTTACTCCCACCATCCGTATCTCTTCTGTTTCTACTCAGACATACTATATTAGCTAGATGAAGTCTCATAACCATGCTGAGTACACTACAAATTCGTGTTGTCCAACCTTATCTGGACTCTCACTACAGCAAGGTAGTGAAAGTCTTTTTATCCTTCTTTTATCAGCCCCCTTGCTCCCAACAGAAGCTATTCTAAATGTTTTTTCCCCTCCTTAACTTCCTCCTACATGTCCCCCCATCCTCCCTGGCTCAGGACATCTGTCTCTTCTTTTACGAGATGATTGTGGTCCTCTGACAGGAGATACCTCTTATCATTCTCTTAATCTCAAAATAATTTTCCATCATTTCTCACTCTATCATTTCCCTGATTCCCTGACAAAGATGTTGCCCTTCTCCTTTGCTTGCCAATGCCAACCCTTCTATGTGTCTACTTGGTCATGGCCCCATAGCAGATTATTTCCTTTAGCATCTTCTCTGTCTCTGTCTCTGTCTGTCTCTGTTTCTCTGTCTGTCTGTTTTTCTCTCATTCATTTTCTCTCTATTATTTTCGGACCTACTGCCTTCAAATGTAGCCATCACCACCCATTCTTAAAAAACCTTCTGTAGAACTTAACCGTCCTTATCTCTCCTCCCTTTCTCAGCCAGACTCCTTGAAAAGGCTGCCTACACTAGATTTCTCCACTTCCTCTCCTTTCTTTTGCTTTCCTCTCCCTTTGCAATGTGGCCTTCAACCTTAAGACCTAACTGAGACTTCTCTTTATAAAGTTACCAATGATCTATGAATTGTCAAATTTGATGGTCTTTTCCCAGGCCTCATCCTTCTCATCCTATCTATTCTACTTGACAATGTTTCCCACTCTTTCCTCCTGGATACTCTCCTGTATGGGTTTTTGTGACATCTCTCATGATTTACCTACCATCTATGTGGCCTTCCCTTTCTTTCTTTTACATCCCAAGTGTGGGTTTTCACTAAGTTTTTGTACTTAGCCTTCTTTTCTTTTCCTCTATTCTTTCTCTTCTTAGCCTTATCAGTTTCCAAGGGGACCAGTGACAGTCTGCACATCAGTAATCCAAGGACCACCCTGACCAGATAGGTTTTATCACCAGCAAGTTGGCCACCAACTGAAGAATTCTTCAAAGCACTGATTTTTATTCATGAAGACTATCTCATAAGGAGTAGAGGGCTTGAAATCTGCTTCCTGAGAAATAGCACTCACACTGACGACATCACAAATCTTTGAAGTATGGAAGAAACAATAATCAAACTCCAGATAAGTCACAAAATAAAAATTCTAAAACCAAAAATACTACAAACAGTTGTGATTGCCAAGGGAGGAACATTACCACAGGATGTGGTATAACAAGCCCTGCTGTTTTTGCAATTTAGCTAAGTTTTCCACCTGTGTCAAACAACATACCATCAAACAACACTTCTAATTTTACACCCAATGTAATTACTTTATTCCTCTCTCTCTCTCTCTCTCTCTCTCTCTCTCTCTCTCTCTCTCTCTCTCTTTCTCTCTCTTTCTCTCTCTCTCTCTCTGTCTCTCTCTCTCTGCATATATATATATATATATATATATGGGTGTGTGTGTGTGTGTATGTGTGTGTTTTCATGCTATGGCATGCACTGTATTTGCCTCTTTCCAGATATCCCCAGCCCTGTAACACCTGCTAAATCTTATTTAGATTATAGTAATAGTATCTTTGGACAGGTGGCAAAGCAAAGGATAAAAATGACCAAACCCTGTTTAATGATATCAATAAAGGAAGATATTAGACTCCCAATACTTTCATTCAGAGCAAGAAAAACCCTAAACAAAAGTAGAGAGGAGAAAAAGCTTTCATCATCCTTCTGTTTCCCAGGCCTCTCAATAAAGTTGTTGTTTTTCTTCTTAATTAAATTAAATTTTAAAGAAACACTGTGGCATAGCAGGGGACTCCAATAACAGGATTGCATTACTCTCACTCATCATGAATTACAACTTCAGTCCAGGCATGTTAGACATAGTGTTCAAGCAGTTAATTTGAAAAGTTTTGAGCTATGCATGTCAACAGCAGCTTGCAATTGCAGCTGAGGTTCATCAAGTTGTAAAAGGAGAATAGTTAGTACTGTGGGTCCCAGACTCAAAACGGTGGCTCATGTAGCCAATCATTTGAGTGAAGCATCATGTCTATGGAATATAGTGCAAAACTCAGTAAATCCTGCTCTTTGATCCTGTTTCAGTTTTCTCTGTTACTGACATAATATTTCCATCAGACCCTGATTTAGCATCAGTGTTCCTCTAGTGTTGTTTGATAATGCATTATTAGTCACCTGGTCCCAGTGAACTATTTTCTATGGTATTGAAAGACTAGCAGATGGAATTATGCTGCCCAGTCTCAGTCTTGGATTGTTCCCCAGTCACTGCCTTCACTACTACACAAGTGCTGCTGAATGAGAAGCTGTACTGACTATGTCCTCTACAAATTGATCTTATATAACTTCAACTGGGTCCTTACTGCTGCAAGGCATCTTTTTATATCTTCCTAATTATTTTACAATCCCACCCTACACAGTGGCTCTTTTGAAAATTTTCATCCTACCTCAGTCTTGCCATGACTCCCCCCTCTTCCTCACTTAACAGATGAAAGCGTTTCTTCATATTTTGATTTTTAAAAAATGTGGTCATTTCACTGAGGGCTTCCTTTTAACCTCCTTATCTCACATTACTGAGATGCCTTCTGCCATGATCTCCTCTTTCACCTTTTTATCTCACATGAAGAGGTGACCCTTCTTCCATCTCCATTGTCATCCTTTCTCTCTTCTGCCCTTTATGACTAAACTGTTGAAAAAAAGCTGGTTATAATAGGTGCCTCAGCTTTCTCTCCTCTCACAATCTTCTTAACCCCTTACAATACAGTTTCCAACCTCATCATTCCAACAAAGCTGCTTTCTAAAATTATCCGTGATGATTTAATTGTCAAATCCATTGGTCTTTTCTCAAGTCCCATCCTTCTTGACCTTTCTACAGTCTCTGACACTGTTGATCACCCTCTTTTCCTTAATACTGTCTTCTCCCTAGGTTTTTGTGACACTATTCTCTCTTGGATTTGTTCTTACCTATCTGAATGTTCCTCCTCATCTAGATCTTCATATAGGTCACACCCACTAACTATAAAACTCAAAGAAGGCTTTGTCTTTGATCCTTTTATCTTCTCACTATATTATTTTGCTTGGTGGTCTCATTAGTTCTTATCTATTCAATTATATCTGTGCTGATGATTCTCAAATCTATTTTTCTAATCCTAACCTCTCTGCTGATTTCCAATCTCACATCACCAACTGCCTAGTGGACATGTTGAACTCAATATATTTAAAACTAATTTCATTATTTTTTCCTCTCAATCCTCCCCTCTTTCCAAGCTCCTTATTAGTATCGAGGGTGCCACCATGATCCCAGTTACCCATGCTCACAACCTAGATGTCCTCCTCAACTCCTCACTGTCACCCTCATATTCAATCTATTATTAAGACCTGTCAATTTTACCTTCATAACTTCTTTCGAAGATGCCTCTCTCCTTGCATAATACCATCATTCTTGTATAAGCCCTCATCACCTCATACCTGGACTATTGCAATAGTCTGCTGAATGGTCTACTTATAATTCTCTCCCAACCACATTCCTTCTTCAACTTATTTGTCAAAGTGATCTTCCTAAACCTCCGATCTGACCATGTCATCCCTGTACTCAAAAAACTCAAGTGGCCCTACAGCCTCCAGCATCAAATATATAATCCTCTGGTGTTCACAGCCCTTCATAACCCATCCCTCTTCCTAATTTCTTACATATTAAGCCTCGCCCCCAAACAGATACACACACACACACACACATATTCTGCAATTCAGTGAAATTGCACTCCTTGATATTATGCCTCAAATAAGAATAAATCCATCTCCAGATTCCTGCAATTTGTATTGACTGTCCCCTAACCCTGAAATGGTCTCATTCTCCCTCTGCCTCCTGGTTCCCTTGGTTTCCTTCAGTTCTTAACTAAAATCCCACTTTCTACAGGTAGCCATTCCCAGCCCTCCTAATTCCCACCCTCCTCTAAATGTTGTTTATTTCAAATTTATCCTGTATAGGGCTTGCTTGTACAAAGGGTTTTTTGCACATTTTTGCCCCTTTAACCAGGAGTTCCTTGAAAGCATTGACTATCTTTTTCTATACCCAGAACAGTTATTGGCACATAGTATGACTTAATAAACATTTATTAACTTTCTGACTAACTGCTAGTGCTGATCCATTGTCAAAAATCTTTGCAAGATGCCACTGGACTAGACAGAGAACAGATGTCCTGATTTTCAAGAGAGAGAGAGAGAGAAGGAGGAGGAGGAGAAGAAGAGAGTCTCTAAATTGTAGACTAGTGAGCTTAGTTACAATTCCTAGAAAAATTATATAACATTTTATTAAAGAGATGACTATTAATCTTCTAGAAAAAGACTGAGTAATCAAAAAGAGCCAGCATGGGTTCTTTAAGACAAGCAATGCAAGATTAATTTTATTTACTTTTTTAACAGGGTTACTAAACTAGTTGATCAAGAGGTCTCTAGTGAAATGCCTCAGAGTTGTGGGCTTGGGCCTGTGCTATTTAACATTTTTATCAATGAATTTCATAAAGTCGTAGGTAGTGTGCTTATCAGATTTTCAGATGACACAAAACTGGAACACCTAATACACTGTGACAATTCAAATTGAAAATGATAATAACAAGCTAAAACATTGGCCTGAATTTAATAAGACAAATTAGTATTAGTATAAATGTTAAGTTTTATCTTTTATAATAATAGAGCCAGCATTTATAGAGCACTTTTAGATTTACAAAGCACTTTACAATATTTTCTCTTCTCCTTATAATAACATTGGAAAATAGATGCTGTTATTATCCCTATTTTACAGAGATTAAGTGACTTGCTCAAGGTCATAAAGTAATACATGTCTGATGGTAGATCTGAACTCAGGTGTGTCTAACTCCAAGGCTATACCCACTGTGCCACCTGTCTGCCTCTAAATATTTGCAATCAAAAAATTAACTTCAAAAGAGAAACATAAGTGAAGCATCATTAGATAGCACTTGTTTGAACATCTTGCGGGTTTAGTGTACCCTAAAGACAGTTTTGGAAGCAATTGAGGTTAAGTGACTTTCCCAGAGTCACACAGCTGGTGTCTAGGGTCACATTTGAACTCAGGTCCTTCTGACTCCAGGGCTGGTGATCTCTCCACTGTGCCACCTATCTATTCTTTTTTTCTTTCTTTTTTTATTTTTTAAGAAGCATTGATATCAAGAATAAGAAGGTGATAGTCCTGCTCTACCCTGAAGCTGTATCTGGAGTATAGGTACTATGTCTTAGACAATGTGTTAGTAAACTGGAGATTGTCCATAGGAGAAAAATCAGGAGAATGAAGAGCCTTGAATTAATATCTTATCAAGAGGAGTTGAAGAAACCTGGGATGTTTAGCCTGGAGAACACTTAAGGTAGATATTATAGCTATATTCCAGTTGCTAAAGACCTGTGACATAGAAGAACCATTACAGGAAATGTGAGCAATGAGATGGCTGAGCAACAAGATCCCCATGACCTCTCAAACCTCTCCAAAATAGAAGTTATATGGCAAGGATAAAGCAACTTCAGCTGTGTCCATGATCTACAGCATCAAGAAGGTTAAAAAAAACCAAACTATTCCTATGAACTAAATTTCAATGACCCTGAACTCACTTAGCACCCCTTCCTGCCTCCTTTGCTACTCACAGTGAGACTATACAGGCAGACACAAAGATTAGACACATGACTTGCCACAAAACCCATTGCCACACCTAATCTCCTTCCCTTCCTTTTTCCAGTGCTGTGTACATCCCAGCTTCAGGATGCTGAAGTTTAGCCCTGCCATGACAGACAATTAATGTTGCTAAAGCCCTTCAGGGGCAAAAGCATCCTTTGGGGACTACAACAGCATGGCACCAGTAGAGCAAAGCTTTGAAAGGGCACACAACATCATGGCACCAGCACAGCAAAGCTCTGAAAGAACAGACAATTCTATAGCACCACCTCTCTAAGCTGATGGCACCAGGTCAGAGAACTGAGGAACAGTGGGAACAGGGCAAATCACCAGGACAGGACACTGTGTGTATATGTGAGGAGATGGGGTAGAAGGCATGCCATGCAGCATTTCACTAACCTTGAGAAAGAGCATGGCAACATGCTGCAGTCAGTTCTGACCCTCCCAAAAGTTACTTGGGAGACAGATCTAGGATGGTGAACCATAAATTCTCAGCATAGGAGGAGTCTGAGACACCTTGACATCCAGTCCACAGGGAAATCATCATTAGAGGGGATAGAGAAAGAAAGTAAATAGGGGAGAAACAGAGTGGAAAAAGACTGAAATTACCAAAGATCTCAGGAAGAAGAGAACTCAAGCACCTTGAATATAGACAGACAAATCAACAGGGAAAACCTTAACAACAGAAGGAAAGATCTAGTTAATGAGTTCAGGCATCTATGAATAAATATTATGAAACAAAAGAAAATGATCCAACACTTGATGAGACAGAGGATCCTGTGGGATGTGAGGAAAACATGAAACCATAACACATTGTTTCTGAGAAGCTAAAAAGAGAGATGAGAATTCTGTGAGCAGAATTTATGTTGTGCACAGCAAAAATAATGGGCACAATAGAAAAACTGGGATCTGTCATGGTGAGTCTTACCAGAGAAACAAATGAGAAAACAATAAATTTGAAATGCAAATATGTAGAAGCAAAGAATAATCTAGAAGAAGAGAAGCAAAAAATAATAATGTTAAAAGAAAATATGTTCACCATGAAAACAAAACATACTTATCTCAAAGATAGGATGCATAGAGATAAATAAGGATCATAGACCTTCCAGAAAAATAAAACTTCTAAAATGTTAACACCATAATGGAGGAAATAATAGAGCTGCCCAGAACTTCTGAAAACAGACAGTGAAATATCAATTGAAAGAATTCACAGGTCACCTTCAGGATAATAAATAATTCAAAGTTGCAAACTCCAAGATATATGGTGAAGTTGAACAATTCAAACAAATTCTGAAAGAATAGGGAGAAAGTATTTCAAATAAAAAGGAAAGGAAATTTAAATAACACAAGACTAGTCTTCTCCCATCAGAAAATATATGAGGGAATGGAATAATGAGTTCCAAAGAACAGTGGAGCTCAAGATACAGCCTAGGGTGACCAATCCTGAAAATTTGAGCTTAATCATAGACAGAAAAAAAAGATGGACATTCAATAACAAAGAGATATTTGAAACATTTTTTTGAAAAAAAAAAAACCAAACTGAAGAAATTATTTATTTGTCAAATACCCCTAAACAACAGCAATGCAAGAGGGGTGAAGAAATTACAGCAACAGCAAAAAATGACAGCAAAGAGACCAAGAAGAAACTTCTTTCTAAATCTGCACAAGGAGATTGAGCTAAAGGCAGAAGTCTGGTGGAGGTGACAATGAAGAGCAGACCTGGGGCATTATGGAACATGGAAGGGTACATAAAAGGATGAGAAGGCAGCAGGAGGATAGCGATGTATGTATGATATGCCAGGGTCAAATCAAGAGCTAGCAATGAGGGAAAGGCGACACCTCTGGTATCAGAAAAAAAGAAAAAGGAGAACCTACAGAAGAGTGAGGGAGGAGGAGAGGAGAAAAATTGAAAGTGGGGGAAGGAAGGAGGCATTGCTTTAGTGATAGGAGAGGGTTCCAGGGGTGAATGATCCTATGGATAAAAGAAAATGGTCTGTGAATGGAGATGGGGACTTTATTTTAAGAGTGGCTGTGAGATTTGATACTTGGGAGTGTCTACTTGTCTTTCCTCAAGAGGTAGAAAGTTAGAAGTCCAGGAGGCAACTGGAGTCTGAGGGAATGGATAAGCATGGACCTAGGGAAAAGATTTTGAGGCAAATTCAGGGTGGGGAAGGTAACCTGAGGAAGATCAGTAATAGGCTGCAAAATCAGTGACCTACCAGGGGACCTCTCTGATGCCTGCAATAATAGGCATTTTTCTGGAAGAGGCACAATGGAAAATGGGAGTCCTGGGGTAAGTGCTACAAGGCAGGGGCAGAAAGTGCCTAGAGTGGAAAAACCTAGAATGGATACATTGGAAGCTTTGATTACATGAGGAATATAGAGAAAATAAATGGAACAGATAGTTCTAGAGATTGTGATTCAGAGAGAATGAGAGTAGAGAGAGAGGATGGATAATGAAGAGAATAAGAGAAATCCTTTTCGGAAGGGGGTGCCAAAAATGAAATTTAAAAAACTAATGAAAAGGAGTAAAGGGAAGTTATTGAAAGGGAGGAGAGGGAGAGGAAATGGATTTGACTGAGAGGAAAAAAGGGGAAGGAAGGTAAGAAATATGTAATCAGTTGGAAGCAGGAGAGAAAAAGGAGGTAATAGGCAAAACCCAGAAGTGTAAGGGATAATAAATGAGAGAAGAGGATCAGGAGTGAGGAAAAGAGTGCTAGTGGGAACAGGGCCACCTTAAATAAAATAATTTAAAGTAACTGAGGGAACATGGTACTATGCTTACAGCAGAGGAAGAAAAAACAGAACTTGGGGGAGGGGTGGAATATTAAAGACCGATGGAGGAAAATGTAAACCTATAACTCTCATAACTAAATGTGAATGGATTAAACAATTCAATAAACAAACAACCACACACAATGACAAATTGGAAAAAAAATAAAATCCTATAATTTGTTACTTACAAGAAACACATTTTAAAAAAGCAGACATGCTCAAAATAAAATTGAGAGAATGGAAAAATTAATTGTGCATCAAGAGAATTCCCCCCAAATAACAGGAGGTATAATCATACTATTTGACAAGTAAAAACAAACATTTAAAAACTTAAAATGAATGTACAAGGGAACTTAATATGCTTAAAGCAACCATAGGCAACAAATCAGAATCAGTAATAAACATAAATGCTCCAAACACCTTAGCATGCAAATTGCTAAAGAAAACATCATCTGAACTACAAGAAAATATAAGTAGTAATACAACAGTAACTGTAGAATGCAGTATACCTCTAACATTTTTTGATAAGTTGACTAGATAAACAAGAGGGAAAATATGGAACTGAAAAAAAATTGCTGTAGGAACTAGAGTTAAAAGATTCATGGTATCTGGTAAATGGGACAGAAAAAGAATATACATATTCTCATTACCACATGAAACTTTTACAAAAAAATAACCATATAGTAGTACACAGAAATATTGCAAACAAATATTTTTAAGGCAAAAATAGTATATACTTTGCAGACTAAAATGCAATAAAAATAGTAATTGGTTCAAAAAAAAACAAACAAAAGGTACAGACCCAAATAGGCAATGAAATCCTAAGTAATGAGTAGGTCAAAGAACAAATCAAAAAAATCAATTAATAATTATGTAAAAGAAAATGTTAATGATGAAAAGTCATTTGAATTGTTCTGATCCTTAAAGAAAAGAAACAGGAGCAATGAAAATAAGTGGCAAATAGGCAAAGTTGGGCTTCATATTCATATATTTCATATATTCATATCCATTCATATTCATAACTCCCAAACAGAGTTATCCAAAAGTGCAATGAGAAGCCTCAAGAGTTAGTTGTTCCCTTCTCACTGGGGAATGAATGATCATTTGTGGGATCTTTTGGTCAGGAATATGTTGGTCTAATACTAACTCTAGACTAAATGGCCTTTGAGCTCCTTGACAACTGTGAGATTCCATAAAACATTGTGATCCTGTGATTGATGGTTTGTTAGCCTAACTGAAACATCTCTAATCAAGGCCCTCAGGAATCACAGGATCCCTTGTGAGGGGCAATTGATTGACTTTGTGGGAAGTATATTCCAATTTTGGAATTTTACTCTCTTTAGGAAGCTTTTTCTTAAAGCAAGCAGGAATCTAATTCTCTAAATTGCTGTGTATTTGACCATTGGGAGCCAAATAGAACAAATTATATCCTTTCTCCATGTGAGAGCCCTTCAGAAACTTGAATGCAATCACCATTTGTTGGGCTCTGAATGTTCTAACCTAGAGTTCTATGAACTACTATTTCTTCTGCCTCTTTGACACCATTCAGACTCCTGCTATTCCCTTTAATATCCCAATTTGCAGAGGGAGTAAGTTGAACAGGACAAATCATATCATGCATTGGGATTAGACTGGTGGCAGAATCAAGGTAGCACAAAAATGCTGACAAATTCTGCAAGTCCACTTTTTTAGTTTTTCCATATAGAAAGAGAATAAATGAAAATGTCCATCTACCTATAAGCTTAAAGAGCCAAACCTATCTCATAAGCCTATCTCATAAAGTGATCTAAAAGATACTATTGTGTAAAGGGAAAACCTAAGTAAAAGGACACACACATATAGATATATACACATACATAGAAGAATCTATTCTAATCAATAATTCAGAGGCATATTTAAAGGATTAAGAAATTTAGTTACAATAAAGAGAATTTAATGAAAACTGTATATTTCAGACATTGATTCCTTTTGAAGAGCTACTTGAAATGTAAGCTCCTTAGGAGGTTGGATTATTTCATCCTTTGTGTTTGTATTCACCAATAGGTAGCATAGTCAGTATTTAATAACTATTTGACTAATTGAATTAGAGTGACTAAACACCAATGTTGTGGGAAAACACAGAGAGGTTAAGTGACTTCCCCAAACTCACAGTTTGGAATGACAGTCAGGAGTTAATTGCAGGTCTATCACTCTTTCAACTATTCTGTGTTGCCTCTCTTGATAAACAGAAATCATGGAAAATATATAATTATTTTTAATGTAGCTGTTCATTGAGTCCAGGACATTCAGAAAAACTCTTTCATTTTTCCCTCATTTTTTCATAATACATGTTTATGTTTTCAAGGATGGTGTAAATCTCAAGGAATCTTTTCTCCCCTTTGACACCTTGACATTAGGTTAAGATCCTGACTCTTACTCAGAATTCCCCTTCAGTTCTTGTCATCACAAGGAGCATTAAACCAAGATCTTAATATTTAATTTAATAATGTTCATATTGTTTCTTAGCAGAAATAGTAAACCAACTTTGGTTCTACAAGGCACTAGACATTCTAAGTTAAAAAAACCACCACACATTTATCCCATATATATTTGTTATGTACCTCAATGGGAAAGACAAGTTGAGTTATCATTCAGCATAGAAAACCCGGGAGACATTTATATACTTGAAGTACCTTATAACCATCTCAAGCAGAAGTGCTGTTTAAGGAAATGCAATGAATTCTAGGAAAATTCCCTTACCACAGAAGCTATTGAACCCAAGTGGTCTATGAAGCTAAGAACAGATATCTAGAAAGCTTATCTTCCACCCAGTCTGAATTCAAACCCTCAAAGATTATAAATACAATGACTTGTGACGGATTGCTCCCCAGTCTTATGGCTTAAAGTCTATATGATAAATTAAACATGAAGTGACAGTCACAGCAAGTGTTCAAGGCTCTATCTTAAAAAAAAACTAATTTTACTGAAGTTGGAACTCAATGAACAAGAAAATCTGAATGTACACCTAGGGCATATCTCAAAACTTTAATCTCTATAAATGCCATAATAGTTATTTATGACTGAAATAATATTAAAATTTTTAAATATTTCAAAAAAAAGACATTTTGGGATGTTACAGTTGTATTTTTATGCAAAGATAATAATATTTTGATGAGTCTTTCCCTGTGTTAGTATGTTAACCGAACAAGAAAAAAGAAAAGTTCCTGACTTTGTTATCACAGAAGCAATGATAGCAAGGCTGTCGTGTGCTCAATTTTCAAGAACAAACTCTAGTTACTTTCTTTTTATTAAAAACAAAAGCCAAGGCTACTGATTGTACTTTTAAGTTAGGTAAATGTAGTTATCAAGAGCTAAAGATGTTCACCCTCCAATGATGGGTAAAATTAAGGTCAGTAGTTGCAAACCTAATAGAACTGTATTGCTTAATATAGGCTTTTGCTATTAAAGTTGTGTAGAATAGAACTGTCTTGCTAGTGTTAGGGTTAATGCAGACTGACTGGATAACTAGAGATAAATCCTACAGACTTATTTGAATGTGGAAGCATTTAGCACTGATATTTGGTGGGGTAGGGGAAAGTATTCTATTGCCCAACACTAGGTCATGACCCTCTTGGAGGGTGTGTGTGTGTGTGTGTGTGTGTATGTGTGTGTGTGTACACTTCTCCTGCTGATTATTTCTTTCAGGGTTTCATACTTCTGTCGAGATAAATTTCTTGGTTATTCCACGAAGGAAAATAATGCATATTAATTTTCTTAAAGCCATAGTAGTTGTGCCTATACATATTTATACATACAAACATACATATATATTTATACAAATATACATGTAGTACTAGTTGAATTTCCTATCAAATTTTAAGGAACTGGCTTTGGTTTTCATACAAGATATGAAGAACACTTTGAGTGTATGAAGAAAATGTTGACATTTATAGCCAGGAGCTTGGTACGGAATTGCAAAGGTCATCAATGAGTAAACAGATATTAATGGTTAGCTGGATAACTAGTACATAAACAGGTCACATTAATAATTAACACAGGGAAAAACTAAGAGTTTGAACTAAACTCAGGAAGCTGTGTTCCAAGTAACTTCATAAGGAAGCAAGAACAAAGGGAGCAAAACTCACAGTGCTATTTAGTTGATTAATTTTTTTAATTATAATTTCTCACCTTTACCTTGCTTACTGACAACTGAATAACAATGGCATTTGGTGACCACAGAAAAGCTAAATATTGTTGGATGACTTCTGAAATGCATCCTTTGCTTGCCTGAACTAGAATTTGATTTTTCTTGTCCTTTGTTTTTCCTTTACGTGGCAGGTTGCAAAATATTTAAGAAGCTTATTTATTCCCAGAACTTTTAAAAAAATAATAGCTCCTCCCTCTTGTCATTGTTATAATGAATGATTTAAAATTTGTAATTGTATAGGTTCTGCTGAAATTTACTGGCTAGAATTCTAACTTGAATAATATTTGGTAGTCATGAAATTTTCCAAGTCAAAATTTTATGTGTGTAACCCTTCTCTGCATTGTTGCAGTGTGTAGAATTGTTAAACAGGTTACTTGATCCTTTGTGTACTCTCATTCCTGCTAGAACAGAGACAAATCCTTTCCAGACCTTGCCAATCCCCTCCATAGGGGGATGGGTTAGGCTGTGATCTTTTCTTTGGATACTTCCCTCTCCTCCTTACTATTTTTTCTCTGGGTATTTCATCAACCATATGCTGTTACAATAGTTAATTCAGTCTTTAACCTAAGAGATATATGATGGCCTTCAGGTCCATGTGGTCCCAGCCTTTGTTGCTTTGTGGAGTTCATAGAAGACAAAAATTAATAGTATAATCACAATAGACTGGAGCCCCCAGTTAGAAAAATTCAGATAGAGTTTAAAATTTATGTCTTAATTTAAATGTTTATCTATCTCCAGGATATGAGAAAAATTCAGTTAAAAGAAGTTACCAGAGTATATTATAATATCTGTTACTGGACAGGCATGAGGAGGGGGAAGTTGGAGAAAAGTAGACTTTTTTTTAACTTCCTTTAGTCTTTCAAGATGTCCATACAACTGGTTGTCTCAGGCTGAGGCCTCTGTTCTCAAGATATTGGCAGAGGCCCTTGACCCACCTCGATTCCACCCTTCTTTTCTGCAGCTCCATCTTCACTTTGGTTTCTACCTTTTATTTATTTATTTTTGCCAGTTATTGCTCCTGTGCCATTGATGCATTGTAGCCCAACTTGGTAATCCTTCATGGAGCTGGGGGCTTAACAGCAATTCATTCTTCTCAGTCTTCTCTCTACCAGGCTGTCTATGTCTCTTTTAAACTTTCAGGAATGACTCAATTCCCCCTTCTGGCTCAAGACCATGGCAATCTAAATTGCTCTCAGCATTGTAAAGAAATACCTGTCTTGCAGCACTATAAATCTCACGATGTCACTCAGTTCTCACATCCTGATTACAAAGAAACACTCAAATGTTAGAAATTATCTTGCAACCTTGGCAAGCAAGACCTTTTTGTTAAGCACTTTTACATTGATTATAAAGCTTAGCACTACCTTTGGTGTCTAATACAAAGAGCTTCACAGAAATACTGAAAATTCAGGTTATAATTTGTCAACATAGTCCTACCAACCTCTAACCTCTAGTCTAAGGTCAGACTCTTTACTATAATCTCCTTTAGGTCTTTGGAAATGCAAAGTCCTTATCTAGTTATGTCCCAGGTGCGTCTCCTTTGCTTTCCAGTCATAGCATTTCCCTCCCCTGCCAATCTTCTCTCCAGTTCAGCTGATGTTCCCATACATACGAAAGTCCTATTTTCCTTCTATTCCTTCTCTCTAACATTTGCCATTCAATCCATCTCATATTAGACCAAGTCCACAATCTTTAGCCTATCATTCAAGGTCCATAGTCTGGTCCCAACCTACCTTTCCAACTTTTTCTCCTTTTTTCCCCCTATACTAACTTTACACCACAGATAAATAATCTACTCAGTGTCATCCAAATACTTTGCATAATCTTATCTCTGTTACCTGATTTTCCTCAAAGTAGCATGATTCCCATACTACCTTAGGATCATAAGATTTAGAACCAGAAGGTATGTAACAGAACTCTACTTGTCCCTTAAGGCCTAGATAAAATTTGATTTAATCTGTGAGACATTGTCTGATCATTCTGGCCCAGAACTTTCCCCTTTTATGACATAAGAATGAAATTGTTCATTAGAATGTTAAAATCAAAAGAATCTTTTGTTAAAATCTATATAGATTTAATCCTTTTACTTTCCTATTAGTTGTCATTTTACCACAGAACAAAATTAGAGATCTATCCAACACAGACTACTCTAATGCATGCAACACTGGTGGTATCTGTCTTCTTATTCATGATGCATTATCAATTAGATGCTATTTAAAGGAGAAAGGGAATAAAAATTTATATAGTACTTACTATGTACCAAATACTGTGCTAAGTACTTTTTACAAATATTATCTTATTTGACCTTCACAACAACCTTGGGAAGTAGTTGTCATTATTATCTTCATTTTATAGTTGAGCAAATTGAGGGAAACAAAATTTAAGTGAGTTGCCCAGTGTCACACAATTAGTATCTGAGGCCAGATTTGAACTCAAGTTTTCCTACTTCTTGGCCCAGGACTTTCTACCTTTTATCATCAGTCAAAAAATACTTAAGTATTGATTGTGTGTCATGAATTATGCTTTGCCCTGGGGATACAAAAACAAAAATTTCCCTCAAAGAGCTTATATTCTAATTGAGGAAGATAACATATAAATTTATAAATCTATATGTAAAATCAATCAAGGTAGTTTTGGTCACAAGCCATTATAGAGGATCAGAGAAGGCTTTGTGTAGAAGGTCTCACCTGAGCTGAATCTTGAAGGAAATCAGGAATTAAAGAAGAGGTGTCAAAAAGGGAATATATATATATATATATATAAATGTATATCTTCTTATATGCATTAGTGTTTCGGATCTTAATTATGCATAATTCACTTATTCTATTGCCCTTAATGTTCTGTTATAATTTCTAACTTTTGTGGTTTTTCTATTGGGTTTTGAAATTCTTTATATGGTTTGAGCTTTGGCTGACTTGCCATCTTGATAACCATCTTTCTACATGGATGACACTTTAAAAGAGTTTAATTGAATTTGATATATTAGTATGTATGTATATGTGTGTATATATATATATGTATATCTTAGACTTCTGCCTCCCTCATTAGTAAATCCTTCCTGTTAATGGCCTAAATGGTTAAAGTTTAATTTCATTTTCTTTAATTTTAGGGACCTGGGTCCAATACATTACTTTCTTTCATGCACTGTACAATCCAGTCAAACCAGCCTTCACATGTGACTTTCCATTTGAAAACTTGAATAGACTATCTCCCATTCCTGGAATATACTCCCTCGTCACTTCCATCCCTTAGATTGACTAACTTCCTTAAAAGTTCTGTTAAATATGATGTCTTTAGGAAAGACAGAGGAAAGGCCTCTCCTGAATCCCCAGATGATAAGGTCTTTCCTCCCCCACAGAAATGACATCATATTTGTTTTGCACATATAGAAAGTCAGATAGAGATAGTGGTATGTTTATGTATATGTATGTGTATATAAACACATATATACACATATGTGATATGTGTATACACACATAAGTATATTGTTAGTGTTACTACAAAGTAAGCCCCTTGAGGAGAGGAACTATTTCATTTTTGTATTCATTTTGCCTCTCTCAACGTAGGTACTTAAATGCTTCTTGACTCATTCATTCATTTATTCACATGTAGCATAACTGAACCAGCTGTGTTATCTTAGGCAAGTCCTTTAATTTCTCTGGGCTTCACTGTTTTTTCTCTATGAAATGAGGAGATTGAACTAGATGACCTCTAAAATTCCTTCCAGCTCTAGACCTCTGATCCTATGATTGTGGCATTTTTTTTTTGTAGAATACTATATACACCATAGTTTGGTCACTCCCACCTAGATTTCTTGACATTGTCCTTCACTAGCTCCTGCCTATGAGCAAGAAAGAAATCAATAAAAGTGTCTACCCCATACTATAAATTGTCCTGGATATATTCCCAAAATGGATCTGTATTTTCACATTAAATTATAATACCATATGAATTGCTATTTTCACTAATTCCATCTTAAAAAGCAACAATTAAAAAGGGGGATTTTTTTGGCCTTAAAGAAGAGACTTGGGAAAATGCTTCCTCCTTCTTCCTTCTTTGTAGAGGTGGGGGACTATGTATGGGCTTAGAACATTGGTTACAATGTTAAATTTTTTAAATGGATTAGTTAGTTTTGTTGAATTGTTAATTTTCTTTCTCTTCTTTGTTCTAGGGAATAGTCCATTGCAAAGTGAGGAAATATATTAGAAAATATAAAAACAAAATATGGTCAGAAAATTTGTTTCCAGTTTTTTAAAAATAATTAATAAGCATTTAAGTAAGTGCTTAATAGGTTCCAGGAACTGTGATATGTGACGGAGATATGAAGACAAAAGTAAAACAGTCCCTGTCCTCTAGGACATTCCTAATGGGGAAGACCACGTGAACACAGGTATACAAGACACAGAGAAAACAGACAAAGTAGTTAAGAGGCCAACCTGTGAAGAGGTTTAAAGGCCAAACAAAGGAGTTGTATTGATGCCTTTTTGTTTTACATTATAGATATTTTTTACGCCCCCTTACTCAAATGAACCCTTTTTAATAAGCCTTATAACAAAGAAAAACAATTCAGAAAAACAAAAAAAATAGTTACTTCAACTAACAGTGTATACAACATCCTCTACCAATAGTCCCCTCTTTCTGCTGAAGGAGTAAGATGCTCCTTAGCTCTCCTGCAGAGCCCTTGGCCCTGTCATAAATCATTAGAATTACTTAGCAAACTATACCATCTTCCAGGCGGCATGCAAGCTGTACTAGGTAGTGTATCATAAAAAAAAGATGTTCTAAAAGGTCTCTGCCTTCAGGAAGCTTCCAACTACAAGACTATCCTTGACATGCAAAATCTATTCTAGGTAATATTTCTGTACTACTTCATTAACTTTAAATGTTTACTTTAAAGCTTATAAAAGTGTTTTGAGCTAATAGTGTTATACATCTTCTCCAAAACCATTTTACTTTGTTTTCATGAAATGCACTTTCATGAAAATTGAACAAATAGCTAAGAGGGCTAATAAAAAATATTTTCAACTATTCATATCAGGTTTATGCCATGCAAATAAATTAATTTTTCTTTGCTAACAAAATATTCAATGGTGTCTATATTACAGCAATAATCTGATACTATTTGATGATGCCTCATATCCAAAAAATGATCATAACTCAAAGATTGGAGGAGTAATAATTAGAAATAAATAAGAAAATGTAAAAGGGCAAAGACATTTACTCTTGTAAACTCATGAAAGAAAAAAGAGTGTTCCATTGAAAATAGCTCCACTCATCTTTAAAAGCTTCCCTTTGGTCCAAATGGCTTTGTTATTAGTGATTCTTAATGCATGAGGTAGTCGTTTAAGAATAAATCTTTAAGTAATTCAAAACAAGGACTCTTCAGTAAATAGTTGAAATTAAGGGGGGAGTTAGAGTCATCTGGTTTCCATTAGGATGATAAAATAGTTCACTTGAAACCTTTTACAAGATGCTTTGTTACTGGGAGGTGTCTGTGCATCTCACTCCATCACTAGCCATTTGACACAACATAAAAGGCTTCAAAAGCCATGCTAGGCCTCTTAATCAAAAACTAATTGTAATAGATATTGGGGAGTGTTAACACGGTGACCGCTAGGTTGTATCTGTGGTATATAAGCAGCAGTGAACATTAAACACAACCCCGAGTTGATAGGGCTTATCTGGATTTCAGAGCTAAGTGCTAAGTACTATAGGCCAGTATCTCTGTGCTCTTGCTTTGTACCACTTTCAGAGTTAATTGCACTATAAGACTTCATCTTCCCAATGAAATTTATAGCATTGTCAGAGAACTTGGAAGCTTCACAGAAGATACTGCTGTAGTTTAGAAGACTGTACAGAAAACAGAGAACATAAACATTAGAGAAAAGAAAATATATCTGTAGGATTCAGCCACCTTCTTCAAGTATGTGCATTTAGATTCTTTCAGAAGAATATTAACTCTTTCCTGTTCTGTCATTTATTTGGTGTAAATGAAGCCATCATATGACTAGTAAATGTAAAATAAACCCACTTTACTAAATTAATCATTCATTCATTTCTCCAATAATTATTTCTTAAGCACGTGTGAAGCACTGTGCTTGATACTGAGCATGACAAAACCGAGGAGTGACATAATATCTGTGCTCAAGGAGTTTACTGTCTAATTTGGGTGAGGAGGAGCAGTATACAACTTGTACACAGATAAGGTGGAGTCACTTGGGAGCAAAACATATACTCCAAAGTGCTGGAGGACAATTTGAGGAAAACACATTCACTTGGGGGCATCATCAGGATAAGATTTAGAGAAAGCTGCACTTGAAGTGAACCTTGAAGGGAGAGATAGAGTCTGAAATACTGAGATTAAAAGGGAATGCATTTCAGGCAAAGGGAATGGTCTATGTCTCAGAGACAGAAGAGGCCAAACATAGAGAACAGCAAGTCTAGTTTGGCAGGAACAAATAATGTGTGAAGAGGATAGTTACAGACAGAATATTTAGAATTGTAGGGAACTATAAAAGTTATCCCTTCTCCCTATTTATTATGACAAAGAGAAACAATTTTAATGAGGAAGGAAAGGAAACTCACCAACTAACCCAGATTTTGGAAAGATGTGTACATAGGATATAAGCTAAGGCAGCAAGGGAGGTATATACAAAAGCAGGGCATGGTCATAAAAATAATGTCCAGAGTTCTAAAACTCAAAACTTACAGAGACTGGCAAGAAAAGATAAGGACAACAAAAAAGGTTTGTTTTTGTTTGTTTTCAAACTATATTTGGAAGGAAAGGGGAAACTAAGGCAGCATAGCATGATCATGAAAGAGACAGAATGAAGGAAGAACTTTGAAGGTTTATTATTCTTCAGTTTTCTTAATCAAGAAACATGATCTTTGGACTGAAAAATACTGATACAAAATAAATAATATGTTGATAACCAAGAGAAGAAAAGAGAGTAAAAAGAAAACCTTGATGAATTTAAGTAAGCTGACTCATGAATTACATCTCAAGTGTACTGAAAGATTCAATAACATTCCAAGGACCACCTAGACAATATGTATAAGAGGGAAGACTTGGACCAAGGTCTTCCTGACTCCAGATCCAGCTCATTTCTCCACTATACCACGTTGCTGCCATAGCTATGAGCTAAACATGAACTAGATTTAGAGATTTTTTTCATAGTAAGCTTTAAGTAGGAGCATTTATGAGCCAAAGAGAAAAGCAATCAATATATATTTATTAAGAACCCACTATGAGCTGGGCTCCATAGGAGGTGCTAGAGATGCAAAGACAAAAGTGAAGAATATGCACACATACATAATATGTATAACTATATATATCATTATGTAGTAAACTATAAGTAATATTTAAATAATAGGTATCCATATATAATTTATGTATACATTCATATATATATCATCTATCTATATTGTTTATATACATACACATAAATATATACCAAATAAAAACAAATTAATTCCATAAAGAATTCACTAACAGCTGGAAATGGTTTAGGAATCAGGAAAGATCTTATATAGGTGATGTCATCTGAGTTCAGCTTTGAAAAAAAAATAGAGATTCTAAGATATGGAAGTAAGGAGGGAGTATATTCCAGACATGGAAGGTGCAAGAAGCATGGAGATAAGAGATAATCGCATAGGTGAGGAGCAAGATGGTCAATTTAGCTAGACATTTGGCTAGTGAATGATAAATTTGGAAAGGTAAGCTGGAATCAGATTGTAAAGGACTTAGAATGACAAAAAGAGGCACTAGGGAGTCATTAGAGTTTATTGAGCATGAGAGTACCATGGGAAAATCTGCCTTTTCAAAATAATAGTTTAACCTTTTCTAGAGTCGAGCCCCAGTCTTAGACCTGGTCTGTGTGACCCTGGAGCTAGGGAACCCTTGGACCATGGGTTACACTGATATATGTAGATGAGATAGATTTCAAAAAGGGAAAGAATGTTGAAATGGTGGAAGGAACAGTAGTCTGGAACAGGTGTAACAGTTTTCAAGGTATTTTAAATATAACATCTCATTTGATCCTCTTGACAATCCATTTAACAAGCCAATCCAGTTAACAAAGTAACTTTTCTTGCATTTTCTTTTACTCACAGAGACCTTTTGCCCTCTTAATGACATACCTTGTCTGACTACACTTTCTAGCACTGGTGGCCTTTTTACTTATACCCCCATTCACTGGCTGTGGTTCAGGAGTCCTTGTTCCCCAAAGTCAATTCTTTCTCATTCTCTCTCTACCAGCATCACTCAGTAATATTTCTTCCTTGAAGTAAATTCTTAGACCTATGTAAGTAAGCAAGGAAACAGTCAATGCCCCATACCTCAGAAATTCCATATTTTGGAAGACCCACTCATCATGGGCACAAAAAATATTACTATAAAAATGAAATGTGTAGAACAAATCAATATTATTATTAATTATCTGCACAACTGAGCAAATGTGTTCTTATTTGTATGGAATATATTGAATAGGATATGGGAACATCTGAATATACCTAAATTAATCCAGCTAGTTTTCCTGACATAGACAGGATAGTTCCAGATTCCAATATGTTTGGATCCCCATATGATGAAGAATCCCAGAAAATGTTCAATATTTCCTCAGTGTGTTCCACTTGCCCCAAATCTTCTTCAAATCATTTAAATGCTCGTAGATGTGTTGTTCATTGTTGATTGTCATGAGTCACTTGAAATAATAACATATGCTGTTGACTGAATATATCATCATTGATGATAAATAATATAAATGGACACCAATGTATACAACAAAAAGCAAGAACTTCCTCCATTGTAACAAGATACTATTTTATAGGAGAAATGAGATGTAATCATTGAAGTCATGCTAGCAGCTGTCACAGTTGAAAACATGTAGCGTGGCAACATTGATAGTAATGTTCTGATTTTCTGACCTGAAGTAAGTACCAAAACATTATTGTTGAATTTAAGGACTTTCTTTTGTACATTTCAGGTTTATGACATGAAAATATATTGCATTGCAGTTTAACAGTTAGTCTTTAAATATTTATATTAGCAGCATATTCTAAGCAGTTAACTGCTTTTGCTATCCTGTCATTGTTTTTTTTTAATTTATAACATATCCTTCATTGACTGCTTAAAAAGTCTGAATTCTTTACCTAGATTCTTAATAATTCATAAATAAATCACTATTTCTTCTAGTTTGCTTTTTTCATAATAATACAGGTACGATTATAACCTTAACTTACTTAGAGTTTTTAGAAAAAAAAATTTCCATCTAAAGAAGATCCAGATTGATGGTTACCAGCAAATTATACCTGTGTATTGTATAGGATGGTGTTTTCTATTATGTAACATTACATTACAGGTTAGATAGTTTGTATATAGATGAGAGTATCTTAATTTTGCATTTTTTGTGTTTGCATGTATTTTAACCCTTACCAAATATAAAAAAACAAATTGATAAATCAGTATATTTCACATAAATCCGTGAAATTTATAATACTTTTTTCACTCTCATCTTAGGGGACTTCCCTATACAAATTGATACTTCTTCAAACATATCAGCCTCCCAGTTCCTCAGTTCCATTTCCTATAAACTATTCTTCTCTCCCACTACAGCTATGCACAAAAATAGTTATACCCTTGATATTGTCACTTTACTCACAAATATATAACTTTCACGTTCTCAAATTCTGACATTTTTAACTAATCATAATCTGTTGTTATTCTACTTCTCCCTCTGACTTGTGACCCTTTGGAGTTTTGAACTGTTCTTCATCTTCAGTAGGCCATCCATTCCTTCCACCTCTCAATCCTTTCTCAGGCCATTATCCCCAAACATTCTCTACTCTTTGTTGTTGTTTGTTGAATCATTTCAGTTGTAGTTCAGTCTTCATGACCCCATTTGAAGTTTTCTTGGCAAAGATACTGCAGTGGTTTGCCATTTTCTTCTCAAACTCATTTTACAGATGAGGAACTGAGGCAAACAGGATTAAATGACTTGTCCAGGGTTACACAGCTAATAAGTGTCTGAGGCTGGATTTAAACTCAGATCTTCCTGACTCCAAGCCTGGCACTCTATTCTTCGTGCCACCTAGCTTTCTTGACCACCTGTTAAATCAATTCAACGAAACATAATTCTAATCTCTTGATTCCCTTGCCCCCTTATTCTATTGAGAATCTTGCCTTGTCAACCCTCAACCTTGGATTACTCTCAGCATCTGCTATCTTCACTCCTCCTCACTTGTTGATGAATGTAAGTGAAAAAGAAAAAGATCATGAAGCGGTGCTGAATGAGTACACTACAAACTTTTGTTACATAATCTCAACTGAGCCCTCACTATAACAAGGCAATCCTTTTATATCCTGCTAATTGACTCACTACCCCATTCACAACAGTAGCTTTTTATCCCTCCTCAAACCTTTTAAACTTCTCATGACTCTCCTGCCTCTCCCTTCTAGCTGAGAATCTTGCCTCATGTTTTACTGGAACAAAAAATATGACCATTCACTGAGAACTCTTCTTCCCCCTCCCACTCAGCTCACATCATCCAAATGTCTTCTGCCACTATCTCCCTCTTCACCCCTTTTTCATAATTAGTTGACCCTTTCCCTTGCCAAGGAGAAGCCCCTCTCTATGCTCAAGTGATCTCATCCCATTTCATCTTTGCCAAGACTGCCTCCACTATCATTTTCTTTCTTTCATATATCTCCAATTTCTCTGTCTACTGGATGCTTCTCTACTACCCCCACGTATGCCCATTATTTTCCCCATATTCAAAAAACCCTCATTTAAGTCATCCATCTTTACTATCTATCACATACTTCTGATTTTTGTGACTAAGCTCCTTGAGAAAACTATGTAAATTAATGATTATATTTCCTTTCCTTCCTTTTTCTTCTTAACTTTCTGTAATCTGGCTTTTGAACTTACCCTTCAAGTGAAACTGCTTTCTTCAAAGTTTCCAATGATCTCAATCACCAAATATTATGATCTTTTCTCAGTCTTTATCCTTCTTGACCTCTCTGAGGCCATTGGTAATGTCAATCACACTCTTCTCCTTGATACATTTCTCTTTCAATTTTCCATGACACTGGTCTCTCCTGGTTCTCTTCTGACCTGTTGATCGTTCTGTCTCAGCCTTCTCTGCAAGATCTTCATACAAGTCACACCCACTAAACACTGATGGCCTCCAGGCATCTGTCCTAAGCCCTCTTCTCTTCTTCCTCTATAGTATTTTGCTTATTGATCTTGTCAGTCTCCATGAGTTCAATTTATCATCTTTATGCAGATTTGTGTAGCTCTATCCTTATCCTGACCTCCAATCTACCATATCCACTACCCCTCTATTGGAATATGGAACTGGAGTACCTTAGACATCTTAAATTCAACATGTCCAAAACTGAACTAATTATCTCTCCCCCTCCAAAAACTTCCTCTCTTCTTAATTTCCAGTACCGTGTAGAGCACCACTCAATTCCCACTCACCCAGGTTTACATTATAGGTCTCATCTTTGTTCACTCTCTCTTACTCCACTCCATATCCAAACTGTTGCCAAATGCTGTTGTTTCTCATTTCATTATAGCTATTAGAGAAAAGATATATGTCCCTTCTCTCCTATGATACTGCCACCACCCTAATGCAGGCACTTCATTCATTCCTGAACTATTTCAGAAGTTTCCTGGTTGGTTGCCTTACTTCAGCTCTTTCCCTTCTCCAATCCAGCCTGCATTCAGCAATCAGACTTTTCTTCTCAAAGTATAAGTCTATGCCATTCCACTATTTAGTCAATTCCTGTGCCTCCCTTTCGCCTCCAGGATTATATATAATACTCTCTGTAGCTGTAAGTGCTCTATAACATTACCCCTTCCTAACTTTCTACTCTAGTCTTCTTATACCTTATGTATTCTTATACCTTACATTTCTCTCCCTCCAACATAATCTAGTCACCCTGGACTCCACATTTTTTCTTGCACACAAGCTTCTATTTCCCAGCTCCAAATGTTTTCACTAGATGCTTGAAATGCTCTCCTTCCTTATGTCCACATCTTAGCTTCCCTGGCTTCCTTCAAGACTCAGCTAAAATCCCTAATTTTTTCCAAAAAGTCTTTTGTATTCCTTTTTTTTTTTTAAGCAATTGGGGTTAAGTAACTTGCTCAAGGTTACATGGCCAGTTATTATTTCTGGGTGTGGTGCTGAGTATCTGAGCCTGGATTTGATGCAGGTCATCCTGACACTGGAGCCGATGCTCTTACTCGCTGAGCCACCTGGCCGCCCCTAAGCAATTGGGGTTAAGTAACTTGCTCAAGTGTTTCTGGTGTTTCTGGGTGGGTGCTAAGTGTCTGAGCCCGGGATTCGATCTCCTGGTGTTCTCAACACTGGAGCCGGTGCTCTTACTCGCTGTGCTACCTGGCCGCCCTTTGTATTCCTTTTTAATTCTAGGACCTTCATTCTGAGATTATCTTCAAATATCCCTCCTTCCCTTTTTCCTTTCTCCCTCCCTCCCTTAATTTTTTCCTCTCTCTCCCTTTCCCTCTCCTTCCTTCCCTCCTCTTCTTCCTCCTTCCCTCCCTTTCTCCTTTTGTCTCTCTCCATACACACAGGCACAGACACACACATACATATGTGCATGTTTGTATGTACCCTAATTGTGCATAGATGTTTGCATGTTTTCTCCCCCTACAGACTCTGAGCATCACGAGAGCATAGATTTCTTTTTGCCTTTTTTATGTCCCTAGCACTTAGAATAGTGCTAGTACATAGTAGGTGCTTAATAAAAGTTAGTAAAATAACAATAAACAACAACCCAGTGATGTAGAGAGAGCAGAAATAATTACTCTAATTTTACAGATGAGAAAACTGAGCCCAAGAGAGGTTACTACTTGCCCAAGGTCACATTTGTCCATTAGTACCAGAGCTGGGACCAGAACTAAGATTTCCTGAATCACTGTCTGGTGGTTTTTCACTACAATACTATCTTCTTTTGTTGTTTGATATTTATCAATTAAATGATAGTGACCTAGGAGATCCATGTAGTTCTTTTCATGCTTTTTCCAAACTGGAAAAAATAGATGAAACACACCCTCAGATAATCTGTTTCACTATTTTTCTGTAAATATTATTTTAACTAAGTCTGAGTTCTAGGGTTTCCTTGTCCCCTTTTCTAGGAAATTGATAAGAAAAAAATACTTTAATATAATTCTGAAAACACACTGTGCCACATAGGTTTTAAAGTCAATGAATCATAATATACTTTGAAAGTGTGAAAGCATTATTTTTATATAATATAACATGAACTGGATGTTATTTTCACTTAAACCATGAAACCATCACTTCTGGAACTATTTAGAGTAATAATATGCATCTAAATTCAATAAATCAAATTATACTCTCCAGTCAAGCATACCTCCATATCATGAATCTGGGAATATACTAATGGGACAGATAGATGGCCCTTGCCCCATTTCCTACAAGTCAAGAGATTTGTACTTCTTCATACTAGAAGCAAGTCTCCACAAAAATACCCAGACATCTAGAAATTCTTCTAAAGTTTACTCAAAATATTTGCAGACTACCTAGGCAAGTTCTCAGAACTATAGATCCTTATTTAACAAAAAAGATGTATTGGACATTTAATATGCTAGTTCTGGGATCTAGGGGGTATAAAAAGAAAGTCATAGTTCTTTCCCTAATATATATATACAACATATGTATATTATGTATATGTATACATATATAACATATGTATGTGTGTATACACATATAGCACAATGTATGATTATGTACATATATTACTGTAGTATGGGCTAGACCAGAGGTAGAGAGTATGATATATCGTATAAAGTACAATGGATTAGAAATGAGACAACATACATTTTGGTTCCAGTGCTGCTACTAAATGAGAGGGAATATGATACTGTGCAGAGAGCACTAGATTTGGAGACAGGAGGACCTGGGTTTGAATCCCACTTCAGTGACTTACTAGTTTTTGTAGTCATATGCAACATACTTAAACTCTCTCAGTCTCAGTATCGTCATTTGTGAAATTGAGAATTAGTAATAATATGTACTGACTCCAGGGCTGGTGATCTATTCACTGCTCCACCTAGCTGCCCCAATCTGCTTATTTTACAGATGAAAAAGCTGAGGTACAGAAAGGTTAAATAGCTTGTTTTGTTCTTTGTATTTGTATCCTTGCTGCCTAGAACAGCACATGGCACACAATTGGTGCTTAATAAATGCTTGTTGGGTTATTGCCCCAGGTCATAGAGTTAGTAGTTCACCATTCCATTTGTTCTCCTCTGATATTGTTTTCTATTCCAATTCCTAAAATATTTCTTCCCAATAGAACATAATATTCCAGATGTATTCTAATCCATGTAGTATATTGACACACTATCACTTTCCTTGTTTGAGACATAGAACTCTATTGATACAGCCTGAGATCATGTGAGCATTTGACTGCCTGTTCATTAGTTCCTTGGGGGCAATAATTATATCCCTAGTACATAGCACAGTGTCTTGCTCAAAGTAGGTCCTTAGTAAATGTTCCTTAATTGAATCACATTGCATTTGAGTACTAGTCATGCTTATTTCAATATTCCAAAAGTTTAAAAGATCATACATTTTCTGTGATTTCATAGGTATAGGTTGTCTCATATCCAATGATTCATGGCCCCTCCACATCCTAAAAGCTAATACTTCATAAGTTGCTGTGTCAAAAAATAACAACTGTTGTCCAGCTTCCTGATGACAGCTTTTTTAGAATAACTAGGTTAATATAATAACCAAATCACAGCCCTTTGCTAGGCTAGTACCCAAAGCCTTCCCAATGTATTCTTAGGTCATAGACTTTGAGCTGGAAGTGATGCCATAGGTCATCTAGTCCAGTTCTCTCATTTTGCAGGGTAATAAGTGGAGGCTCAAAGAAAGTAGGTGATTTCCCCAAGATAATACAAGTAGCAAATGCAGAGCCAAAGCTTGTACTCCACTTACATGGCCATGTAAAAGCAAGGGTCACCTCCAGTGAGGCATTGGAATAGTACTTGGGTATAGATTAAGTTAAGAAGAAATTGTGTATGTATAAATTTTTTTTCAGATCAGGTTTTCCTAAAGTGGGGTGAAAGAGATAGTCATAGTTGCAACTAAAAAAAAAGTTATGTAGGACTCTTATGGCACTAATCGCATAGGACCTTAAAATAACAATTATATTTGCATTTTTCTGTTAGGTTTCCCACCATATTGTAAGATCTTTGATAAAAGGGACCCTGTCTTATACCTTCTTGTATTCTTCTTCACCACCTATCTTAAAGTCTTTTATAGAGAAGACACTCAAAATTTTAGGAATAAATGAACATAATAGGAGGTGAAGTTTTATTTCGTTTTGTAAATTTTAATACATTTTTTCATGAAATCCAAAATTTAAAAGTCACTTGCTAATGAATTTCAAAATTCTTTCTACAAAATCTCTGACATATGGACATCTGTCCTCTACTTATACACCTTCAGCCCAATCTGTTGTTGGACAGTTCTGATTGTTATAAATTGTACCCTTAAGTTGAGCAAGATCTTCCTCTCTGTGATTTTCTTTCACCAGTTCTAGTTCCATCCTCTAGAACAATATAGTCTAATTCTTTTTTCATATGATATTTCCTCAAATATGTGAAAATAACTGTCTTCCATGAGTCTTCTCTTCTACACACTAACTAGTGTAAATATAACATTCTCAAACAAAACTAAAAATTGAATCTATATCATTCTATTTCTTATGACTCATTACATTATAAGTGTTCTAACCTGTATTGCACAAAAGTTTTCAGACAGCTGTGTTCCTTTCCTCTTATTTCAAACAATATAATTAAAATAGGATTCGCTGAAATGTAGACACTTCTACCATTTACACTGGAATGTTGGCACTATCCAAAATAACCCAGTCTGTAAATACAAGATTAGTATCTGTGAAGGAAAAGCTCTTATTCTATAAAACTGCATTCAAAAGAAAATCTCTACCTTTTTTGCTGTAGAAGCTTTATTTGTAAGACCCATAATTACCATAAATGTTCTGAGAGGATGTGAAAGCTGCAAATGTTAAAACAAAATCTACAGAAATATTTTTGGACTCCAAATTGAGCCAGAGAAAGATGATGTCTTTTTTTCCCCCACTATTAGTTTACTATATAAATGAGAAGACATAAAATAGTTTTAGATTTAATTAAAGTAATTGACTGAATTGCATTTTGTAGTAGTGATTGTCATTAACATTCTTGACCCCACTGTCACAGGGATGTGCCAGAGACTTTTTCCAATGGATATTTATTATGAATATTATCATCAATAAGCACCATCAACATATTAAAATTAATTTTACCCTCTTTATGGAAGACTGAAGGCGCAACCAACTGCTGAAAACCAATGATTCTAAATCATTCTTTATCGATTCAACAAGGCTAGATCTGAAGTATAATTAATAGCAAATTTCTGTGTATATATTTGAAATCTATTTTATATTACATTTAGCCCCAAACTAGTTGAATTTATTGCATGTAACTAAATGTTTAGATATTCATTAAATTAAATAACATATAGTGAAATAGTTAACACATTTATTTATATAATATCTATATTCTTATATCACACAACACAGTGTTTCTCTGACTGCTACAAAAAAATTAAGAAGAGAGTGATTCTGCATTTAAAAATGTGGTTCACAGGTGTTCTTAGCTGGGTTGCTTGCCCCCAGAACAAATAGCCAAGATGTGGAACTTGATACTCTAAATTGTATCTGTTAAGCACCTGTCCCAAAGGAGGGAAAACACCTTTTCATTACATTACCAATGTGTGAGAGAGGTCTTGGGCTGCATAAAGTTACATCATATGCTATTAAATTATAGCAGTTGAGATAAAGCAGCTCCTTCTTCCTAAGACTTAAGTGTTTGATATTGGGGGGAAAAAGGGAATATATATATATATATATATATATATAGAGAGAGAGAGAGAGAGAGAGAGAGAGAGAGAGAGAGAGAGAGA
>NW_027186296.1:55436268-55439726 GCF_028583685.1 Petaurus breviceps papuanus | reverse complement strand
AGACAGAGACAGAGAGAGAGACAGAGAGAGAGATGACAGAGAGAGAGATGACAGAGAGAGAGAGAGAGATGACAGAGTAGAAGTGGGAGAAGGAGCAAGAACAAGTTTTCAGTTCCTCTTTAAAGTTACTTTGTAGTAGATATATGTTAGAGTTACAGTGTGGCAGAACTTTGAGGTACTGTGGGTGTGTCCAATGCCAAGTTCACACAGTACAAAGTATAGAGTTGGCAAATGTCTAATGAATGGGTTTGCTGGATGATTCAGGAACAAACCTGGGCTTTATACTCAATAGCAGAAATAAAATTAAGGTAGAGGAAAAATTCTAAAAGGAATTATCCAAGTATCTGCACCTGAGTAAACCTGGCCTGACAGATAGCTCATATTCCCACAGCAGGTGGTAACTCACCAACAGTTACCTCTACAGCTTTTTTCATTCCCTTTTCCTCTCTATCTCCTTTTGCTTTAAGCAGCATTCTTCTATTAGGAATAAGGGCTTCTGTCATGCTAAATAGAGTGTTCATTAAAAACTAAACATTGCCTGGGAATACGTTAAGAAGAGTAAACTTCTAGTTTTCTTAAAGTTACAATGTATTTTTGGGGTCTATTAAATTATTGGCTTCTTACATCATTGAATAGTAACCTTATAATGTCCCCATATCTTTTCCCCATAATAGAAGCGTTAGAGTGACTCTATACATGTATGCTGTATGTACATATACAGAGGATAATGTCGGATTACACATTTATCTATCTGTGTGCTCTTTATTATATCTGGGTTTAGATTTGATCAATGTGGGAAATTTGTGGCAAGAAATTCATTATGTTGAGATTGCTTTAACCAATGATGGGAGCAGCTCCCTGTGACACTAAGAGTTTAGGTTATTCAACTATAACACAAAGTAGGACTTGAAACCAAGTCTTTCTGATTACAAGACCTGCTTTCCATGTACTATTCAATATATACATACATACATACACATGTACATATATACACATAAACATGTATACATGTATTCACATACATATTATGGGCATAGACTCACATATGATTTTTTTTTAAAAAGAAATACAAAACGGAGTCCAGTGACTTTTCTGATCAACAACCTCCAATGTTTTCCCATTAAATAAAGAAAAAAGTCAATAATTCTTAGTATTATTTTTAGCATTTACACACACACACGCACGCACACACACCACACTGAGGCTGCTGCTCGATTCCTACCAGCACTGGCAGATGGAATTCCCAGAGGGTGGCTGGCTATTTCTTCCCTCAGGTTTCTAGGGGTAACCCTGAAGGAAGTCGTTTCTCAAGTATCATAGTTCAGGAGTCCCCACTGTCATACTTTCCCTATTGCTTATCAGTATATTAATTAACCAAACTTAATTGGCTTTTAGAAATTGGTACTTACTAAGTTATTATAGTAAGGATATTTGGTATAAAAGATCCCCCCAGATCTCTCACAAGTGAATACAGAGGCCAGGGGGAAAGTGAGATCAATCTTAGAGAGTACATGTGGACAAGTAGAATGCACAGATTCTAGAAGTCATTTTGCTGGAATCCCTTTTTCTCCTTTGTGGAGTTCTCATAAAATCCCTCTCAATTATGGTATAGCTCTCTTTTGGGCTTCTTGAAGAGTCCTAAAAGTACCTTTTCCCTGTTTGTCTAGCTTTTCCTTAGCTTCCAGTGAATATGTCACTGACATATTGCTAGAATACAAATGAGAAATTTAGATATTGCAACCCTTCAAAGTTCACAGGATAATCCTCCCTCTGATCAAAGAGGGGGATCCTTATCCTCATTCTCCTCCCCAACACATACACACAAATAAGTGAGTCCCACTCAGTGACTTAGCTGGAGCTGTTCTCTCCTCTAGTCTAATCAGACATATATTTGCTTAGGTCATATATTAATATATACTTCAATATTTTATTTTTAATTTTATGCATATGTGTACTCCAATGAAACCGGCCCCAAACATAGCTGTGAAAGCTATGGAAAGACATTAAAAAACTGATACATAGACTAGTATTAGCCCCCTCCAAAGGTAAACAGAGCCCAACTCAATCATAAAATCCAAAGTCAAGAAACAGCTAGCAAAATGAGCAAACAAAAAAAAAAAAGAACTTGATGATAAAAAGCTACCATGGTGACAGGGAAACTCAAGTCACAAACCCAGAAGAAGGAATGGAAGGCAGACTGGACACAATTCCAACAAGATTTCATAGAAAAGTTACCTTTCAGGGCTGCTGTGAGGATAAAATGAGATAATAATCATCAAACATTTAGTACAGGGCCTGGCACATAGTAGGTGCTATATCATCATCATCATCATTAGTGAGCGATAGCATCCAGGGCACCATTCTGGATTATAGAGGACATAGAAGGAAATAAAATATAAGCAGACTGGAAAGTTTAAAAGGCACCAAATTGTGAAGGGTTTTCTTTAACAGTCAAGCAGAGGATTTTATATTGGGAGGTGGGTTGGGTTATATTGTTAGACCTACACACTTTCAGTAGATCACTTCAGCAATTGAATGGAAGATAGGAGGAAGTAGGGAGAGACTTGAAGAAGGAAAACTAACCAACAGGTTATTGAAATAGTCCTAGCATGAAGTGATGAGCACCTGCACCAAGCAGTAGCTGTGTGAAACATTCAGAATGTAAGTCATAAGACTTGGCAAGAGAGTGGATGTGAGTTGAGAGTAAGTATGTAAGGACTGAAGATGCCATCTGGTCTGTGAGTTTGTGGAACTAGGAGACTAAGGGTACCTTTAATTCTTATGGGGAAGTTCAGAAGGAAAGGGGGTATTAGTGGAAAGGTAATGAAATGTGTTTTGTACATTTGAAATATGCATGTCTACAAGACATCCAATTTGAGGTGTCCAAAAAAAGAGAAATGAGATATGGACAAATAAATTTGAGAACCATCTACATAGAGAAATAAGTGAATTTATCAAAGCAAAAATGTAGAAGAAGTAGAAAAGAGACCGAGGAAAGACCTTTGGGACATGTCCATGGTTACTGAGTGACAATATGTAGGAACTTAGATCAAGATTCAGCAAAGGAAACTAAGAAGGCACAATCAAATAATATGGAGGAGAGAATAAGGAAAGCAATACCATGGAAGCATAGAAAATAAAAAATCTAAGAGAAGAGGATTGAAAGTTACATAGAGATCCAAAAGAAGAAGATTGAGAAAAAAACATTAAATTTGGCAATTAAGAGATCACTGTAAAAGCTGCTAACAACTCCAGCAGTCTTCCTTAGTATGAGAATAAAGCTTTCTTTGGAGAGAGGGAGAGGGAAAGAGAGACAGAGAGACACACACAGAGAGAGACAGAGAGACAGAGAAAGACAGAGAGAGAGAGAGACAGACAGACAGAGAGACAGAGAGAGACAGAGACAGAGACAGAGAGAGAGAGAGAGAGAGAGAGAGAGAGAGAGAGAGAGAGAGAGA
>NW_027186296.1:55381249-55435868 GCF_028583685.1 Petaurus breviceps papuanus | reverse complement strand
GAGAGAGAGAGAGAGAGAGAGAGAGAGAGAGAGAGAGAGAGAGAGATCATAGGTAACTTTGGAAACTTTGGATCTAGCAATTTCAGTTGAATCATGAGGTTGGAAGTTATCTTGTAGAGAATTAATAAAAGAGTTAGAGTAATGTAGACAGTCTTCTCAAGGAATTTAACCACAAAAGGGAAAATAGATACATTATGAAAGCTAGTAGGGATGAACAGATTAAGTGACAGATTTTAAGGATAACATGGAAATGCTTGTAGGAAACAGGAAGAGGGTCAATAAGTATATAGGGACAGATTGAAAATTAATGAGAGAGTGGGAATGATAGAAGGGTCAATGTGCTAGAGAACTAGGAATCAAATGGAATGAAGGCAGCAAGCTTGCATTCCAACCTTTTGTAGTTTGATGGCTATTCCAGGTCTTATATGCTGTTGACATTATGTAGGAACTTAGCATCATCTTTTCCCCACTATGAGATAGCAAAATAGGACTTTAGTGGAGAATTTTTATACACATCTGTAGCAGTAATGATACTTGCAGCTGCTATGGAGGTGTAAGAACAATAACACCAGCACACAAAGGGCTGCTAGCACAGGTTCTTTGATCAGCTTTTCTAAAGGAAAGACAGTTTCAAAGGGGTTAACAATCTTACTTTAATTAAGCAATGCAGACAAATAAGTAGAAAGAAGTGAGTATCCAAGAAAGAATCCAATAGACAGGGCTCCAACTATCTAAACAAAGTAACAAATATATAATCATCAGACCAGGGAGGACCAACATCTGGGTTCATAAAGCCAGGGTGGCCCTTAACAATGGCTACTCAGAATCGCATCTGGCCAAATTCACAAAGAAATATTCTTCCCATGAGTGAGCCCCAAAGTAAAATACCAACCTCTCAGGATATATAGTTTTCAACTAATAGACTCAGAGCCAGAAGGCATCACAACCCATGTGACTCAGAGTCTAATTGGCTCAGTACCAAAAGGTGTAAAAAATCTTACTGCAAGCAAGCCACCCCCTAAGCAAGCTTGTCCCCCAAGGCAATATAAATCTCCCTGAATATGGGTTCTATGTGACTCAGGGCGTGTCATAACTGTGAACTGGGCCAGAGCTCAAAGCAGCAAGACATCCATGATTGAAATATCTGTGTACCTTTACACCTGGGAACAGGCTCGTGTTCAAGTGAAAAAAAAAGGGGGGGGAACAGGTGTGGTCACATAGGCCTATTGATGGATGGGGAAGATCTTATATTTCATTTACCCTACAACATCTCTGTTTATTCTTCTTATATAGCCAATAAGAATGCCATTGTGTTAAAGAGTATAGAGGGGGTAGAGAGAAAACTCTTCACCCAAAACATCAGTGTAGCACCATTCTTTGGGAATGTTCTATGCTACATGTTATAGAATCACAACCCCATCAACGTGTTTGGAAATTAGAGAACCACTGAACCATTAAGTCAATAACTTCCTGCTAGCCATGTTGCAAAATGAACCCACTGAAAGAAAAAGTTCTAAATCCTTAAACCTGTTAAAGTACAGGATGCTATAACATCTTCATTATTTTTACTCCTCCATTCAGGTATAATGCTTTTCTGGGAAAGATATTAACAATTAAATTCAGCAAACATTTATTAAGTGCTTTTCACCTCATCAATGCTTTTGTAAATTTGCTACAGCGTTTTCATGAATTTGTGAAGGTGACAAGGACACTTCACCCACCAAAACAGTGGGAAAACCATATATATTTGAGATATATATATATATACAAAAAGAGAAGAAAATTGAGTGCTTCCAGATCACTCTGAAGGTCTAATGATGATGCCAATAATAGACCTCTTGCAACACATACAGTCTAAACCTTCATTGCTCCAAAGTGGAAAAAGAAATAAAAGGCAGAAATGGAAAAAAAAGTAAAGATTTCTAGATGTGACCAAGTTACTGGCCTAGAAGAAGGAGGAAAAGATATGAAGAATCAGACCTATTACCTGACATGAAAGAAGGAATCAAGGTGCTACTTGTTAGTAGCATGGTCTATCAGAGTCAAGTTTTGCAGCAAATTACATAGAAAGAAAAAACAAGTCCTACATAAATCTATTCTTTTCCCGCTACATCCTGCTCAATCATGGGTTATGTAAGTCTGGCAAAAATTATCTTCCCCACTGACAGTCTCGAATAGCCTTTGTCTGAGGGTTGTAGACAAAATTGCGAATCCATATTTCATGCTCTATTGGGAATATGATGCTCATTGACTCCATTTTGGAAGTGGGTCCAACACTTTTTTATTGGACAGACCAAATTTTTAGTGAAAAGGGTCATATCTTATAACAATAGAATGTCACATCCTTGATTAGTTATGTGACCTATTGAAATTTCCTTCTGTGAGACATTTGTTGGTTGTTTTGTTTTCCGGGTACCTGGGAAATGGGGTTGGGGTAGAGGTTGAGAGGCATAGCATTGTGACCAGAATCCAAATAACGTAGTTGAACAGGTTACAATCTACAATGACAATGTTGTCAAGGACAACTAAACTGGTAATTTCCTAATACTTGTGAATTTTTACATTCCTCACAACTTGAGTCTCCAGCTAACCAGGATTGAACTGTTCATTCCCAGAGGACATAACATAAACTCAACAACATGTTTCTTGTATGCTATATTGGTTGTTCCCATACTGTCTTGTGGAGAAGTTTGCCACTCTATGCTTCACTTATTCAATTCAATTCAGGAAACATTTATTGAATGCTTACTATATTGAAGTAAGTAGAGATACAAAACTCTGAGTATACAATGACTATAAACAAAACAGTCCCTGCCCTCAATGAGATTATATTCTGATTTGGAGGAGGAGGGGGAGAAGGAGGACAAGGAAGAGCAGCAGGAGGAGGAAAATACATTTGCACAGATAGGTAATATAAAGAAGATACAAAGTGTACTCAATATGCCAGCAAATTTGGAAAACTCAACAGCAGTCATTGAATTGGAAAAGATCAATTTGTAATCTTAAAGAAGGGCAATGCCAAAAAAATGTTCAAATTACCAAAAAATCGTGCTCATTTCATATGCCAGCTAAATTATGCTTAAGAGTCTATAAGTTAGGTTTCAGCAATATGTAAAGTGGGAATTACCAGAATAGTAGGCTGATTTTGGAAAAGGCAGAGAAACTAGAGACCAAATTGCCAACATTTACTGGATTATGGGAAAAGTAAAGGAGTTAAAAACAAACAAACCCTGAAACAAAACAAAACAAAAATATCTACTTCTGCTTCATTGGCTACACTAAAGCTTTTGCCTGTGTGGATCATAATAAAATTTGGCAAATTCTCAAAGAAATGAGATTACCAGATCATCTTACTTATTTCCTGAGGAACCTGTATTTGGGCCAAGAAGCAACAATTAGAACTGAATGTGGAACAATTGGTTTAAGATTGGAAGAAGAGTGTGACAAGGCTGTATATTGTCGCCTTATTTCTTTAACTTATATGTAGAGTACATCATGTGAAATGTCAGGTTGGCTGAAAAAAAGCTGGAATTAAGGTTTCTGGGAGAAATATCAACAATCTCTGATGTGCGGACAACATCACTCATGGCAGAAAGTGAAGAAGAATTGAGAAACATCTTGATGAGTGTGAAAGAGGAGAGTGCAAAAGCTGGCTTGAAGCTTAACAGAAAAAAGAAAACCCTAAGATCTTGGCAACTTATCCCATCACTTCCTCACAAATAGAAAAAGAGGAAATGGAAGCAGTATCAGATTTTATATTCTTGGGCTAAAAGATCACTGCAGATGGTGGCTGCAGCCATGAAATCAAAAGACACTTGCTCCTTGAAAGGAAAGATATAGCAAATCTGGACAACATACTAAGAAACAGAGACATCATCTTGCCAACAAAGGTCTGGATAGTCAAAGCTATGGTTTTTCCAGTAGCAATGCATGACTGCACGTTGGGCTATAAGGAAAGCTGAGCACATAAAATTAATACTTGAATTGTGATTCTGGAGAAGGTTGTCGACAGTCCCTTGGACAGGAAGGAGATCAAATAATTCAATACTTAAAGAAATTAATTTAGACTATTCACTGGAAAGTCAAATACTGAAAATGAACCTGAAACACTTTGGCCACATAATGAGAAGACAGGACTCACTAGAATAGACTCTAATGTTGGTAAAGATTGAAGGCAAAAGGAAAATAGCACGGCAGAGTATGACATGGAAACAGCAAACATGAACTTGGACAGACTTCAAGATAGAGGAGTATAGAAAGGCCTAGAGGATAGAAACAGTTGGATATAACTGAACAATAACAAAAGCAACAGATATAAAGTAAATATAAAGTCTAATAATAAGAACAACTGCTGAGTAGTTAGTAGTTCAGCCCATTCTATCTCCACCAAGGTACCTGTCTACTCCGGATCCACACCCACAGTCCAGACTGCCATCAGTAATGACACTAATGATATTTTTATAATGCTTTAAGGTTTGCAGTGTACTTTTCACATGTCTTGTCCTCATAACAACCCTGAGAGATAGGTCTTGTTATTGTCCCCACTTTACAGAGGAAGATACTGAGGTACAGAGACATGTTTATGGTCACAAAGCTAGAAAGTATCTGAGGCAGGGTTTGAGCTCAGGTTTATTCTGAATCCAAGAGCAGTATCCGATGCACTGCTCCACTAAGCTATTTCTAGCTGCAATGCTAGGGAAGTGCCCTGAGGAAAACTGCTTACTGCTTAGATTCTGGCTCTTGCCTATGGATGTTTGTATAAGCAGAAAGATATTCAATGTACAATATGAACCATGTATAAGTCAGGTATTCATTTCACAAATACACAAAAAATGTCAAACAAAAACACATTGAGGGACTTGAGACAATTTAAAAGCCACTTTTAACTACTGTTATATACTCTTGGAAGGATAAAACTTCAACTTCATAACATGAAACCATTAGGTTCTTTGAAATGACCATTGTTCCATTTTCCTTCTAATCAGAACTGTCTAAACAACTTTTGGCCTTCTAGAAAGACAGGGCAGAGCTTGGGCTCACTCTTGTCTATAATTATCTTCTCCAATTCAGAAACTCCCCTTTGATCAGGCAGCTCCTATTCATGATTCTAGGATCGTCAATTCTCAAGTTCATGAGGATGTGCCTAAGACAGTGCATGTCTCTCTAGGGATTGCTGCTCCATTACTCATAATCAAAGGAAATAGAAAATAGATGTAAAGGTGCAGGCTAACGCTCACCCGTTAAGTCCTGCTCCTCTAGCTGCCACATGGGAGCAGTTGTCATATGTTTGGAATAGAGGAAGGGTGACCAGTGCCCCATCCCCACCCCTTTGCTCACACATTTCCCACCCTTCCAATAAGAAGCTCAGAAGGCAATCTCATACTCTGCAGCAAAGAAGAGAAAGAGGAATGACAAAGGGCAGGTCACTCTATTTTAAAGGTCCACCGAGTCATCAGCTTTTTTTTATTCAGCAGTTAATAGACAGATTGCTTAGTCATCCTCTAGTTCCCCTCAGTGCTGAGTTACAAGTGGCCTATTGTAATCAACCAGGGGCTTCCAGGTACCCCAAATAACCAAGTACTGCACTAAATGTTGTTGGCCAGCATTAGGCAGGGAGGTTCTGAAAATGCTCTGGGTAATCAATCCCCAGTTACACTGCATATTTATAAGAAAAATATAATTTTTTGAGGTGAGCACTAAGACCTGGGGAGGTCTAAGAAAAACAAAACAAAACAAAAGAGTAAGACAAGAATCCTTAACCCTTTTTGTATTATAGATGCCTCTAGAAGGCTAGGGACACCTTTTCAGAAGTAAAAAAAGTTGTTTCCTATATTCATAATAGAAAAAAATGCTAAATTTCACAGAGGTTAGTGAAAATAAGATGTGATTTTTCCCTAATTCAAATTCCTAGACCCTCCCTGGTTAAGAAACTTTGGTATAAAGAAGCATTGGCTCCTGAGCTGAGCCTAGAATTCAGTTAAGGGTCCCAAATGTTGTAGGTGATGGGCAGAGCGTTCCAGGTGTCTGCTATCACAATTTGGATTAGTTTACTGATTTGTTTTAAAGGATTACCTCTCACTATATAAATATTGTCATCTTGCTTCTAGAAGGTATATGCTTGGGCTGATTCCTAATGACCCTTTGGGACTCTTTCCTGAATACATTATTAAATTCTTATGCTAAATAATCCTTGACATATTTATGACTCCTCATTCTACACTTGTACAAATTTTTGTTAACTTCCAGCTCAGAAGTTTGGCTGCAGGCACACTAAGTTCAAATGCAAAACTCTAAAGCTCTGGGCTGGCTCTCATGTCAGATTGACAGCTCTTTAAAGTGGGAAAATATAGCCAACAAACACCTTGAGTTCCATTGACCTCGTAAACTTTCCCACAGTATCCAGTCTTCAAGATAAGTAATTCAGTAGTAAATAGTCATTTAGGCACTCCTCCCTCAATATTCTACCCCCAAAATATCCACAGATTTCAGATCTATCAGGTTTAACTGCCACTTAAACCCCACTTCCGGAAGCGACTTCAGCCCACTTCCGGAAGCTATGACATAACCAAGAGTGAGCATGCTCTGTACAGTTTACAGTTGATCTGGTGACCTAGAGGTGAATTGTAGGTGAATTCATTATACTCCTGTGTCAAGTGTAAAGTAAGTAACAAACTTTTCTATTTCATTCTGAAATACGTGGAAACCCTTAGGGGAGTCTACTGATTATACCATTGAGGTTTGTATGAACCAACTAGGGTAAATAATTAGACCATGTTTTTAATTAATATAGCCATGCCTTCTAGCACAACTATATTTAAGATTATTAAAGTATAGGAGATGATAAAAAAAACCTCTTTTGCTACTAATGGAACTGGTGAGAACAATGACAGATTTTAGAGATTTACAAAAATGTTCTGCAAATTTGGTATTTCTAAACCAAAAGTCTCTTGGCATTATCAAAGGAAGTTTTCACTTCAGCAAATGGTTTTGGTTGTGCCAATGTGAAAGTCTGACTTTACCAGAAAAAAACAAACACAGTACAAATTGAAGTCAGGTGCCATGCGTTTTGAGTTGGCAAAACTGCAAAACTTCAAAAAACTGATGTGAACTTTATGGATAAGATAACAATTAACATAGACTTCATAATAGGCAAGGTTTCATTTTTTTTATTAAGCTTCATAAAAATGCAGGCTCATGCAACAGCCAGTTCAATTAAAACATGAACTTTTCAATATTTTTTTTAACATATTTTACCTACTTTTAAATGATGGAAGTGCTAAGTGCTTTACCAACCCAAGAATTTTTCACACCTCCCTAATTCGAACCAGCTTTGCTTTTATAATTTAGTCAAACAGGGTATTAATCATATTTGCTAGTTCTTCCAAAAATTTTAATGATATATTAAACTAGCTACCATATATGCATTAAATATTTCCTAAATTATATTCCTTTACTTTTAGAACTTCAAGTTATAATAAACTCATTGATAATTAGCTCATACAAACCCTGAGGGAGAATATCATGGTTTATGTTTCTTTTTTAAGCCCATATCATCTTGGTGCTAAGTACATAATAGAATATTGATAAATACAGTTGGTTGATTTTATTTTCAGTCTATCAAACAATTTTCTGCATACCTACAAAAGCAGAAAGAGTAATAATTGATGCTTGTAATGAGGATCCCAAGACATTGTAAAATGCTAAAGAACCTTATGAATAATAAAAGAAAAATTAAATGATGTCCTATAATTTTAACATTAAATATAATTTAGTTTCTTATACATCATGGACAATTAAATATTATATATATATATATAATCAACAAATTATTCTTGTAAAAATGTTAAGCTATAGAATTACAACATTTTAGAGCTATCAAGTACTTTATCATCAGGTGCTTCTATTCCCTCTCCACCAAGATGAGAAAACTGAGGTCCTTGGAGGTCCAATGAATACTGACAGTCTCATTTTTCCTCCTCATAGCCTCATAGGTTTAGGATCTGAAGGGACCTTAGTTGCCATTGAGTTCAACTCACTCATTTTACAAATGAAGTGGCACAGAGAACTTAAGTGATTTGACCAAGGTCAAATAGTAAATGTCTGAAGTGGAATTTGAACCCAGGTCTTCCTGACTCCAAGTCTAATGCCCACTGTTTGTACCAATAGAATAATAGTTAATAATATTAATATATAATTTAATAATATATTTAATAATAGTTAATAATAGTAACTACCATTTAGAACTTAGTTAAGACTTCCAACATGTTAGATAATCCTCTATGAAATATGTGAGTGTACAGACAGGATTCACATGTGATGAGAAGGCACTGAGGTGTTATTATTTAAATCAGAGGAAAGTATGAATATATATTTCATACTAATAGTATGAAATCACATCTGTATCAAAGTATCAAAGAGAATGTTTAGACCTTTAATCACACCCTAGTACAATGCCTGGAATACAGTTAGAATTTAATAAATTATCCATCATCTATCTATCTAATCTATCTCCACCTATCATCTATGTATCTTATAAGATATTTTGTATTCTCTTAATCTCCTCTTTCCCATTGATCAATATGACGTTATTTATAAAACTGATGAGCAAACTTTATAGTCATCATCATCATCACTCATGGAAATATTAAGCAGTGGATCCAAGACTGATCTCTCTGGAAGCTTAGCTTAATAATAACCAACAATATTTACCTAAACATTATTTTTCTTGTTCACATTGCACAGAACCAACTCAAAGGTCTTGCCAAAATCAAACTTTGCTGCACTTGTTTCCTCCTGTTAGACTAAAAGACTTTTCATGCTATCATACTCATTCCCAATAGGGAAAAATCGTGCTGGTTGGAATTGGATGAACTCTTTAAGGCCTTAAGTAAATTTAATTAATAACCTCCCTAGAATATTAATCAGTACCCTAGTGGCTAAAATGATGATAGCTCCAAGAAATTATTGAACCTCTTCACTACTCACTGATAGAGCTATTAAAAACAATTCACTAGTTCTAAATAGTTCTGAAAAAGCCAGTACTTTGTTGTAATGGGCATATTCAATATATTTTTTTAATTGTGCATTCATCTCTATGACTTAAAACTAAACAGAAAAGTAACTGTTTCAATTAATAACCAAGCTCAAAAGTCACTTTGGGAGGCGGCCATGTGGCGCAGTGAGTAAGAGCGCCAGCCCCAGCGTCGGCAGACCCAGGATCGGTTCCGGCCTCAGATACTTGGCACCCACATAAAAATAACTGGCTGTGTAACCTTGAGCAAGTTACTTAACCCCAATTGCTTAAAAAAAAAGTCACTTTGGAAATATACTTAGGAAACAATCTGTCCATGCCATTCATTGCTGTCAGAGCTATAAGTGACAGAGCTTGATTCCCAGAGCATGGCATTTAGAGGATACTGACAGTGCTTACAGCCCTCCAGTAGTATAGAAACAACTGAGCGTAGCACCTAGTGATCAAGAAAAATTAGTTAAATACTAAAATAAGTAGCAACTGGGTAGCAATCTTCCTACCACAGGCTATTGTGGCCTATGAGACCCAGTTAAGTTTATTGCCAACCCGACATACTCTCCCTCCCTTTACTTCCCTATCCCTACCAAAGTAGCTTCAAAGGGTTGATTGAGAAGCTTCATAGTATGGTAGACAGAGTGCTGGACATGAAGTCAGGAAGACTTGGATTCAAATTCTACCCATGACACTTACTAGCTGTATGACCTTTAGCCAGTCATTTAACCTCAGTTTTCTTGTCTGTAAAATGAAAGAGTTAGAACTGATTCTTTTAATGTTTCCTATCAGCTTTAAATCATTAATCCTAAGATACTACCTCACAGGGTCATTGGGAGGCTAAAATAAATATTGTGTTTAAAGTGCTTTTTAAAGCTTAATGTGTAAGTGCCAGAAATTCATATTATTGTTAGGTGTATATTCAGAGCTGTCCAGCTTAATTGGAACTTCTAATATATATATGACTCTGGAAACTGAAAGTCACCTCCATATCAGGAGGAAGGTATATAGGCCTCAGAGGAAGACTTTAGTAGAGACAATATAGTACAGTAAAAATAAATGGATTACTTCCAAAGATCAACTTTGTGTGTGTATACACACATATATAATGCACCTACACGAATATGTTTGCATATATAATGTAAGCACACATTTGTGCATATATAATATATGCATATGTTGTTATAACATACACACATACACAAAATATATAGTGCAGTTTTAAGCTTTGGTAACTTAAATATCAGGTGTTTACTCTGATAATCTTTGTGTATGTCAATGTATATACCCACATATATACTTATACATATACTTACATGCATACATATACACACAGGTATATAGTGTATACATATATAGTATATACACATATATAAGACAAAAGCATGTATATCTCTATGCAGAGATATACACACATGCATATGTTCTTATGATTACAACCAGTTAAATTTTCAGTAAAGGATAGGAAGTTTATTCGTTTTTTCCTTAAAGGTAGAAAATATATAGGTATGTGTATATATGTGTGTGTGTGTACATATATATTATGTCTTTATATGATATCCTGAATTTCACTTTCAAAAAGTTTAACCTCTGAGATATGTTTTTTCTCCTTTTATTTCAAGCAATATAAATTTTCCTTTTCACATAGAGCATACATATTATTGAACAAAAAAATCAGATGTAAATAAATCAGGGGAGTATTCAAGAATGCAGACACTTTATGAGTCTATAAAATGTTTGTTTATTAGTAAAATTATTTACTCTTACCTCTAACACAAAATTACAAATTTTCCAAAGTCAAATTTACTATGTTTTTTTTCCTCTGTTACACAGAATTGCTTTCAAAGATAACATGAACACAATGACCAGTCTGCTCCCTAAAGGAATAACTAATCCTCAAGATCTCAGTAAAAGCCAGGGCCTGTTACAAAAAGCAATTCCTTTTTTGGTTCATATTTCAAACACACCCTTTCATATAAAAACAGGTCCCCTCTTTTTTCCTTATAGGGACACCTGCATTTACTCTCTCACAGAAGCAGCATTTAACCACCTAAGCTGCTGTTTAAGAGTGCTGAACCTAGGAAAACATTTCACGTCCCATTTCCCTTTTCTGAAGGCAGGTCCTCTCTGTGAGCACAAAAGTACTGTAGAGTTAGGAAAGAAATAAGATTTGCTGGTCTAATAGAAGTAAACGGACTCTGAATGACAAAGGTGAGTCCTTCCCTTCATACCTCTACTCCCAAAGGGAATTTGATACAAATAAACAAACGATTAAGAGAAGATAAAGGCAAACTGGGTATCTTTTCCACTTTTGAAGCATTTTTTGCAGGATCTCAAACTTTCTGCAAAAATAATCAAAGGGAAAGAATTTTTTTTAAACAATGGAAAAATCAAAACCTGTTCCCTACCATTGCTAACTCTCCCTGAAAATAATTCTGGGAAAATTATTCTCTCCCTTTCTTTTCCTAACCTTTTCATAGAAGCTTTCATAGAAAGAAGTCATTGCTCTTCCTTAGCCATATAGATTTCCGTTTGCAGGTGCCATTGTCCTGAACTGTTCTTTCATTCTGTTCTCTGGAAAATGTATATAGCCCTTGCTTCTGCTTATTTTAAACAGTTTGTGTCTGTCATAAACCACAGAATGAATGCGTTCCTATGCGTTTTTTCATTGATTAAGTAAAAGGAAGAAAGACTTTAGAAAGAGAAATATATTTGTGCAACAATGGATCCTTTATTAGAACCCTTGGTTATTTTTAGGGAATTAAGTAATCACTTGGGAAAAAAAAATATTCCATCGAGCTATATATCCATGCTACTCATGAAAAGATTTCAAGTTATAGGTAAAGAAGCACCCTGGTCTTCTTTGCTCCCTCCTTACCAGCCCCTGCTTTTTGGTGTTATTTTTCAAACCCTCGGAAATGTGGCTTTTATAGAAACTGAGAGTATTTACCTATGTCTTCACTTCCAAATCACCATCAGCCCAGAGTAGAGACCCTTATATTTACTCTAACACCTGCAGAAAGAAACAAGAAACAACAGGAATCAGAGTTAACATTAATCTTTCCAGTGGTCTTTCATTACTTTGCCAATAAGATGATCTTCACACCACACTTCGATATATTTGACATCTGTCATAAAACTCAGGTCAGGCATATCTGTCTTGTGTTAAAATAAGTCATTCTATAGAGACCCTTACCCTGCTGTTAGGGTCCTGCCAGATATAATTATTGACGTATTGTCAACACATCCAGCCTACCATATTAATAGGAGCCATAAATTACTAGTTCTGTTTCCCCTGTTCCTAGCAAAGAAATAAGGTAACACTTAACAGGACCAGAAAAAGAAATAGAGATGTTAAAAACCAAAGTGGCAGCTGTAGCCAAAGTGATTGACTTAAAACTAAAATCTCCCTCTTTTAATATCTTTGAAGGGTTAGTTGTCATGTCAACACACAAGTGTTTCCAACTGTGGAGGCCCTCACATTCTTATCAAACTTTGCTTACATGAATCTTGTGTTCCTGTTGAGCTTATGGCCCAGGGGAAAGAGCATGGGGGTGCAGTGTGCCAACCTGGAGTTCCCTCAGAGGGCAATGACTCACTCTCCTCTGAAGTATCTTTCTGACGGTCAAGAAGATGTTCACAGATGCCTGTCAACATAAGCCATTGCAAAGGGAAAATAGTTTTAAGTGATCATAACTATTTCCTAGAGAGGAGCTTATAAAAAGGAAAAACTCTGTTTCTCAAAGCACTACCATTTGGGGTGACGGGCAGGTGGGGAGGTACTCAAACTTTTCTCAAAATGGCTATTACAATCAAAGAAGTTACATTTTCACCTCCTCAAAATCTGTATGATCTGTATACTAGTGCTGTTACCATGGGATTAGGTGATACACATATATGCCTATCATTATACTAGTCCTCTTGACTCAAGCAGGAAAAATGTGGGCACATCTACCCAAAAAGAAAATGGTTCTGAAATATTGACATCTTTGCAGCCACCTTGTTTTTCCTCATATGTTTGCAAATGTCTCCTTTTGGAAATATTTGCCACAGAAGTTACATTTTAGGATTTAAGATTGCACCAAATAGAACGTTTGCTGAAATAAATGTATTATTCAGAAAGTCTTTTTGGTATTGATAAAGCTAGTGACTCATTTCTGGAGGCTAGCACAGTTACTCCTCCAGTACAAGAAGTTTCATGGGCAGAGAGGAAGAACAGTTTGGGGGACTCAAATGAATGAGTTCAATAATGAAATGCTAGAGCTGAAGTGCAACTTCCAGAAAGACCCAGATCATCAAAAGATCCCTGGCAATAACTTGCTTGTTCACTCACTCAGTTATAAGGAACAGACTTACGCAAATTCTAGAAGTGTCAACAGTTGAGTTTTTTGGTGGTTCGGGAGAGAGGAGTGGGGGAAGGGCAGGGTGGATGTAAGTGCTCAGAATGCTGAACAAAGGGTAAGGAACGTGGTGTGTCAGGTCGACCTTGGCTAAGTCCTACCTAACATTCAGTACTTTATTACCTACCTGATAGCTTTGTTTGCACATACACACACATACAATCTTCTTGTCGCCAATATAGATGAGAAATAGATTGTGGTAGCTGGTGAAACTGAGTAATATGTAGAGAAAAATAAAGCCTCTTATAACACAGGAAAATGTTTCTTATTTCATCTTTGGAGTGGAGTATTCTAAAAACGAAACTTAAATCATCTTTGTGGGCAATATTCTTATAATTAGGAATCAAAATTTCTTTGGAAGAGATGATGTAGCAGTATCTAGAATGGGAGATTAGCTGTGCTAAAGGCAGAGGAAATGGCCCATTTCCCCTTGTCCAATCCACTCAATTCAAACTACCCCAAAACTGTCAGTGGGTTTGAAATCAGGGGAAGTGGCTAATTTTATGACCAATAACAACATTGGTGGTTATGGATGTTAAGATAAGGCTAAGGAAACTCATGCTTTTAACTATAAGCAGATCATTGGAAGGGTTTAAGAGTACTATGTAGGATATGGATTTTGGAATATTACCCCCTACAACAATCAGGATAACAATCTACACTCATCATCAGGACTCCCAAATCACATGCTCTGGTGAATAGCATATTTTGTGGTCAGATCATTTTCATTCATTTAAATGACCCTCAAAAATTATAGATACAACTAATTTCCAAAATTTGGACCAGAAAAAAAATTCTTATTAGTATTACTTCTGAGCCTTCCCAGAAATGGTGAGTTTTGTATTTCTTAACTGAGTGAAAATTCTATCCATTAGCCAGTGATCTTAGCAGTGTAACATGGTTCCATGTGTAATGGACTACTAAAGAGTGCATTCCTGCTAAGCAGTCCAAGGTATGCCATGAGGAAGAGTCTCTCACATGTGTTCACTTTCTCTTCCATGTGTAAAGCACCTCAAGAGGATTATTTCACTAGGTTCTGGTGCCAGTGATAATGGAAGCCATCCCATGAAGGATGTTCATTTCACACTGGCAACCATCAAGTGACTGACATACTGTAGAACATTAAGTACTTTTCACATCAAGGCTTTGGCATGTGGCTTGCTGGAGGAAAAAAAATCTATTCTACTGAATGCCGTCCACACATAGCAAATGTGCTGTAGAAGAATTATGCAACCATCTTGCCAGATTTCAACATGATGCCTGATGCCCATCATTGGTAGGAACCAATTGGTGGTTCTTTTAATGGGAATGAATATAAGGCCACAAGTTATTTACCTTCTGTTTACACCCTGCCTCTATTACCTAGGCAATAGAAGTACATTTAGATCCCAGATCCCAGGGTGAAAATTGGCAGTAGTTTGTACAGTATAAGTAGTAAAGATGCTTTATATCTAGAAATGGTGACTTTTTTTCTTCTTTTTCCCCCTTTCTTTTGAAGCAATAGGATTGTTTCTACATAAAGGTTTGTAGGCAAGGCTTGGAATATTTTTTAATGTCACATTCACTATTATTATTAGTGAGATTGTGTTTTCGTTTTTATTATATCCAGCCCTCCAAGCAGGTGGCTAATGTTTAGATTATATGCAAAAGACAAATCATTTCACCTGAGTTGGAAATGTTTAAATGCTCTTAGGACCACACACTTCTAGAAAGTTGTTTGTACCTTCTTAAGCCTAAATCAAGTCTGCCTGCATGAGTGCCTGTGGGTGGGGAAAGACTGGATACTATTACCCTGATGGAGGATGATAATATTTCTACCAATTGTTAAGCTGCTTAAATCTCTTCTCCACTTCAGGAGTGTTTAGCATATCGTTTTCTAAAAATCGTACTCAATATGCCTCAGGAAAAGTAAGATTCAATACTGTGTTCATGTGAGATTATCTAGGACTAAGCTGCCAGGCAAGAATCTCTGTCTCACTCAGTAAGTTTCTCTATAAATGCTCCTTTATAAACCTCTCAGGGGGGAACTGGGTCACTTGATGTTGTTTCAGTGCATCTGGAAAATAGTTATTGGGGGGGAAGTCAGAGCTCTTTGTCCAGGGTTTCAAGAGATGGAATGAAAACATGGATGTGACACATAGCAAATTGTATAGAAACATCCACTTGTTTGTAACTACCCAAACTAGTCATTATCTGCTCTTAGTTCAAGTAAGAGGTGTCTGGCAGAGATACTGGGATCAAATGTATCTTATTGCTCCTCCAAAAGCTGAAAATCATTTTTCTGATGTTTTTTGGGAAAGTAGAAAATCTAGTTGGGCCTAAAGTGAATGTGTACTTTCTATCCCAAATGAATTCAAGACCTGGAGAATTTAATGATGAAAGGAGAACTTGGCAAGGCAGCAACTGAATGTGAGAGATTCCCTACAATAAAGGGGAAAGGAAAAAAGAGAAAGTCCACCAAATTATATGGGGAAACAGAGGTAGAAACAGAGATTGAAATGTCAACCATGTTTTCAGGATAGATAAAAGAAGAGCTCTTCATAAATTTTTTTAGCTATTTAAATCAATCTAAAATGCCTCTGGTAGGAAAAAAATCAAGGTTTTTCAGTTGGGCAGTACCATTGCCCTGAACTTGAAACAGTGGATCTCCTAAGTGTCTTGGCTACTTGGCTAATACTGTGTGGTTCATACTTTTCATAAAATATTAATTAAAAGAACACATGAACACTTTTCATTACAGGATAGACTGAGACTTAAAATAACTGGTTCTTGATGGTAGTCAGATTGCATTTTACTTCTTCCTTAGCACAAGATGCCAGGCTATTTCTTCAAATTAAGACAATATGCTTATAGTGATGAACCTTATTGGCCATCTATCTTCCTTTTGTAATCTGGCTCTCATCAAGCTGAAATGAAGCCATTTCTTCTGACTGTGGCTGATTAAACACAGAGTAAACCTAGATCTCTGAGGAGGCTCTAATGATTCTCCACAGAGCTAATGTCAGCCCAGCACCTGCAGCATTCGACTTCCCCACTTCCATCATAAAATGAAGCATCTGTTACAGTAAAGTGTTACCTTTTTATCATCCACTGTATCTTTCCATTTGCCTTTTCCCTTGCTCGTTAGGTATAAATTGTTGCTGTTTTGTCTGTAACAAATGGTCAGGAAAGAAATTCTATAGTTATTGGGGCTTAAACAGGATACACAAAGTTTAAGATACCTGTTACTTGGGTAAATGCCACATCACCAATATAAGGTCCTCTTCTTTAAATAAAAGTAGATGAAGTAGAAATTAAGGTAAATCCTTTCAAGATTTAGTAATAAAAGTATACTTCCTCTCTGGATCAACATATCATTACTAATATTTCTGTATTATGTATTGAATTTTTTTCTTTTTTATTCATTTCACCAAATGCTTGATGCCATCTAGGTAAACTTCTGAAAGATTTAATTTCCACTTATTGATATTTTGGCTAAGGTCACCATTTGGAAAAACCCATGGAAAATATAATAAAACATATTACTAGTTCTCAAAACCAGCTGCAATCATTCATAAACTTAAAAACAGCTTCATCTTACCACTTTAAGAAGAGGCTCTTCTACTGTGCTTTTAAGGTTGGTAAAAGGGATTACTGGACAAGGAATACAGAGTTTCTATCCTTTTTCTCCACTGGTGTAAATTTGACTATTCAAAGCACAAGACGGATCATCATCATTCCCAAAATTGTAAAAGAAAAGAGATTTTTGAAAAGTTAGGCCAGGAGACATTCACAAAGACTAAAAGCAGTTCTGCTTGTATAATAAAGGTTTTGCAGGGACTATTGGAGAACATACTGGCCACTGAAAATGACCCAGAGTAATCTTGAAAAGGCATAGAAACCTTTGAATATGGAGCAGTTTTATGGATAAAGCATAAGATGTGGTCATTCAGAGCTTGACAGTCTCTGGATTGGTTTTTAAAATTGTTATCATTTTCCTTGCTAATGGGTATAATACAGATAGAAAGACGACTCTTACCTCAGAACTTATTGTTTCCTTTCATTTGCAAATCTTATCTCATTTGTTGTTGATTTCATACAAATTTAAAAAAAATGAAGATATTCTAAGGATTCTTCTATTCCTTGCTTAAGAAAAGATATTGATTGACCAGTAGGAGTCAGTCAGGCATAGTAGGAACTAAAGACATGGACTTGAAGTCAGAAAGACATGGGTTTGAATGCTGCCTATGATACTTAGTACCTATATGACCCTGGGCAGCCAATTAATTTTTTCCCTCCTCTTTTTCATGTGTAAAATAGAGCTGATAATAATAGCATCTATTTCACAGGAAACTTATAAAGATCGATGATAAAATATAGGTAAAGCTCTTTGAAAACCCTAGAGAAAGGCGTCAGTGTAAATTAATAGTATTTATATCAGTATATTTGCTGATTGTCCGACAGAAAGATTTCATTCTGAAAGAGTCCATCATTCCTCCTTCACTGGGGAAGATATCAGCACATCTCATATGCAAAACTAAATTTTATTTAATTAAGCACAGTACTAGACATATGGAATATACTTAATGGATACATAGCAATCTAATGTATAACATTCTTATTATATCTTTGAGCAGGAAGGTAGAAAGTTAGTCAAGCACTTATTAAATTCTACTACATACCTGGCATTGTGCTAAGCACTGAAGATTTTTTAAAAAATGGCAAAATGACAATCCTGTTCTACCCAGATAAATGGGGGGTGGGGGGGGAGGAGGCTGAAGGGGCGGTTCAGGTAGACTGAAAGTAGTCTTAAAAGGGGGTCATTAAGATTCAGAAGAAGTGGAAAAGGCTTTTCACAGAAGGTGGGATTGTAGCTGAGACTTGAAACCTGGGAAGCTATAAGGTAGAGATGACACAGGAGAGTCTTTCAAGCAGGAAGGCAGCCAACAAAAATGTGTAAAGTGGAAGATAGAGTGTCCTGTGAAAAGAATAGCAAGGAGGCCAGAGTCACTGGATTGCAAAGTACATAAAGAGGAATAGGAGGTCTTAACCTAGGGTTTGCGAACTTTAAAACTATATTTCAATATAATTGTTTCCTTTTAAATCCTAGATATTTTGTTTTATGCATTTAAAAACTAGCACTTATGTGATCTGGGAAACCTCATTGGGGAGTCCTATTGTGAACCATATGAAGGCTTGCTCACAACATATTTGTCACTGTTCACTTGCTGGCTCTGAAGACAAGATGCCAGTTTTAATGGAGAAATCCTGTGTTGCTTTCTTTGATCCAAAGTCTGCTTCTCTGAACCCTGTAGAGTAAGACTGTGTGGCAGTTGTTCTTTTTTTTTTCTAATCCAAATGACTATATGTTAGCAGTAGTTTGACTTACTAGGTCAAACTATGACTACATTAATTTATTAGGTATTTCAAAAACGCTAAAAGATCATGTTTAAATAGTGTTTTAAGATTTGCAAAGTACTTTACACTTATTATCTCATTTAATCCTCACAATGACCCTGAGATAGTTGCTATTTCCTCATTTTACAGATGAGGAAACTGAGGCTGAGAGAGGTTAATTCTCCACAACTAGTATGTGTCTGAGGTTGTACCAAAATCTATATCTTTCTAACTTTACACCCCATGTTCTGTCCATAAAAACACACTTCCTCTTATAATGATAAGTGAAATTTATATATTATTTTAATATTCATAAAATGCTTTATATTATTTATATCATTTTATCCTCACAATAATCTTTTAAGGTAATTGCTGCATATATGAGTAGCCCATTCTACAGATGTGGAAATTAAGACACATTGTGATATTCTTAGAACCACCACAGTAAGTATCTGAGATGAGATTTGATCTCAGGTCTTTCTGATTTCAAATACAGTAATCTATCTCCTACATCAAGCTGCCCCAAAGTATATGATGGAGAGGGGGAGAAAGTCATTTACATGGAATGACTAGTAGTCTTATCTACCTCATTACATAAAGAACTTTCTGCTGAGTACACATTCAACAGATACCTACTGACTTTTTAGTTAGTTTTTTTCATTTCTTTCAGCATTTTCCCCCAAGTTCAATATAAAATAGAATATTAAGTAAAAAAAGAGAGAAATGGAGAGGGAACAATTGCTCCTTTTATATGAAAGTTCCATATAAACTGACTTACATTCTGAAGATGAATCTGGGAGATGTCTCAGATTTTATATATATATATATATATATATATATATATATATATATATATATATATATATATATATATATATATACCTGTATAATTCACACTTCATTGGCCAAGACTAGTATTTCATAAATCTGCCAGATCATAGCCTTGACTGACAGAAGTCATATATCTTTAACACAAAGTAAAGAACCTGTGTTATTGACTAAAGGTTTTTATTGAGAACCAGGCCCATCTGACATTTCCTCACCACTACTTTAAATGGTACTTACAGCACAGTCAGAAATGCTTTTAATCCAAAGGGGGGAAAAATCTCTGGAATTAGGAAACAGAGCCTCCCTCTCTTGCTTGGGAGTTGTGGTAGAAACAAGCTTCGCTCCATCCAAGGCAGGCTGAAGCTTTAACGTTAAGAGAAGATGAAAATGCATTTATTGCTGCTGTAGTTCAAAATTTCCATCTTACTACATTTGAACACGGATTTGGAGTTTACTAAAATAGCATCAGCTCTGCTGCCAACAAGATCATATAACCTTAACACAAAGTAAATATGAAAGTAAAAAAGAAATGTAACCTTTTTTAAAGTTCTCTCTATGCAAATATCATGAGAAGTCACTGACTATAAAGCATTCCTATAGTTCTTCAATATCGGAACCACCTCACCAAGCTATTATTGTAAGCCTGTCCTTTTGATTTTTTTTTCAAACATTGTAGAGTCTTGTGCCTGTATAGTCTCGGTGAAGTTCTCTAGTCTAATACCATAGGCTAATAGTAGCAAAGTCTCCAAATGTCAAATTACAGGGAAGATATAAGTCCTCAAACACTTCCAGGTCTCTCTGTCTTAGAAAGTTTGAACCAAATTCTCACACTGTCTTCAAGACATTTTTCAAAACAATAAAAGAAATTAAATAGAGTTATGCCTGGGATGAGGGTAGGAATTCATCATCACAATGATGAATTCAGTTATTCTAATCATAGTAAGTACTTTCTAAGCATAGACAGCTCAGTGGTTTTGTTTTGAGTCTTTCTTTGGCATGGTACACAGAAATTTGGTCCTTTAGGTTACTGTGTAGGATTATTGGCTATAATGGTACTTGATGCTGTGCTTGAAATCTGTTACCATTTCTCAGAAAAAAAACTATTTAAAACCAATACTAAAAGTTATATTTTCAATATATTATTAAATAACACCATGTCATGGTTGAAGTTTAACTGCCTTCCAGTAGTTACCTAATTTTACAATTAGAGAATCACTTAAGTACTAGGAAAATCCAGCCCACTGGTGATTTAAAATGCATTTAGGATTGTAAAGCATCAAAGTTAAGGCTCATCCTAATGTGATGATTGATATCTATAGATATTGACTGATCTTTAAGTCCAGAATGTGGCAGGTGTTTTGTGACCATGCAAAGGATCTGAACTAAGTCTTGTTGATAAGAAAACACAAGGTGAAGGTGAACCAAAGATACAGAAAGCATTAAATTCATTGACCATTTCTATGCATTTTGATGGCAGAAAGCATTTAATGTCATCTACACAACTAATTAAATAAGAGAAGAGACATTCTGATCTAAATTCAATTTCCCCCAAATTATAACAGTATCCCTATTATAAAAAGGTATTGAGATCTTAAAATAACAATAATGATGAAGGGGAGGATGGTGATGATGATGATGAACTAACATTTACATAGCACCTACCATGTGCCAGGCATTGTGCTAAGGATTTTACAGATGTTACCTCACTTCATCTTCACAAGAACCCTGGGAGGTAGATGCTATTATTACCCCCATTTTACAGATGAGAATACTGAGACAAATAGGTTAGATAACTTGCCCAATGTCACACAGTCAAGTAAGTTATATAGGGCACTAGTTAAACTGGAATGATACAATGGTAAATAGTCACACCTATTTTCCTATTCCTATCTTCAAAGTTATTAATGCACATTACTTGTCACACTAATCACCCTTTGGAATTTTTTTGTAATTCTGAGAAACATGATAATGATCAAGCTTTTGGTAGCTGGGTGATGGAATAGATAGAAAGCTGGAGCTGAAGTCAGAAAGACCTGTGTTCAAATCCAGCCTCAGACATTGTCTAGCTTTGTGACCCTGGACAAGTCACTTAAACTTCTGTGTGACTCAATTTTCTCAACTGTAAAATGAGAATAAGAATAGCACCTACCTCAAAGGGTTGCTGTGAGGATCAAATGAAAAAATATGTATAAAGCACATAATACAGTACCTGGCATACAGCAGGCACTGTGGAAATGCTTATTCATATTACTCTTTTCCTTGGCCCAGAAGAAGAGGAGAGAAAATGTTTTTTTTTCTTCCTTCTTTGCAAAAATATGGTACTCTGGGTGTGGAACATATATTACATATACTTTCAGTCTCAATTGATAAATTGATTAGTTTTACTGCCTTTTTCTCTTTCATTCTTGTTATTCTTTATGATAAAAGATGGAGAAAGGATCTATTCACAAATGAAGGAAATAAAGGATTTTGACATAAAAATAAAATGTATCAATAAAAATTAATTTTGAAAGATAAAAATCTACACACAAACCAAACAGTTGGCTATGTTAGCTTCCATTGTTAGACTCTGTTACTAAAACAACTAGATAAATACTGGGAATATCAAATTTACTAAATCATTCAGAAGATTCATTTTGAGAATATTATCAATGGCCTAAAATAAATTTATCAGAGAATATTTCAGACAATATATTCTTCAGGTAAATGTCAGTGACATATGAAGGGGAAGAAAAATCAGATCATTATTCTCAACGCAATTTTCAATCTTGTGTGAAGGTCTGTTTATGAGGATCATAACCATAACCAGAGTTTTATTACATAGTCAAGATGCCATTCATGTATAGAGTTGTTCAGGGCTTAATTTAAATATGGGATCTTTCCTTTTGTTACCTTCTTGAAGAAACATAAGTCTCATTCAATTGTTCAGCACATATAATATAGAGATCTAGTAGCAACCCTGGTTGGTTTCATCAATGACTTAATGTCATACTTTAAAGAGCTATGATTTTGTTGGTGTCGGTACTCTTTCCAATGATAAAAATCACAACATGTGACCTATTAGTCAATAAGAGTTGTTGAGGATGAAATTTCCATCTCTCTGCAGGCAAACTGGTGATGATCTTCTCTGACTTTAACTAGGTTGACCTCCATGATAAATATACAATTAGTCATCAGGCTTGTATTTAGAGTCTACATCTTTGTAGAACCAGATAAAGCTTATGTTCTGCTAGAATTACCTTTAAGAATCTTAAATCACCTCACCATCACAAAGAGACATCCAATCAGTACATTAATAGTGATTGGTTTCATAAAATATCACTTCAACTTGTTTTTCAAAAATGTTTTTATAAGAGAGAAAAACAACCCTTCATGCTATTATTCATTCATTCTATCAGTGATAAGTCTGAAATACTGTCACAGTTTCATTTGGATGAGCACAAATTCCTATTGCCATAACGAAGTACCACACAAAAGTATTCTCTGGTCTGAATGTGACCCAAACAAAGAGGAAGGAAGTTACAAATTACCCCTAACTAGGGTGATGTAAATGAGGATTTGTCACAAAGCACCAAAATTTCAAGGGCACTGACAGTATTTATACTCCTTTAGCCATGAAGCTGAGCTTAGTACATAGTTATCAGTAATAATTTGTTAAACTAGGAAGTGTGTTTTGTTGCTCAATCTTTTCTGTTGTGTCCAACTCTGTGACCCCATTTTTGGGTTTTCTTGGCAAAGATACTGGAGTGGTTTGTTATTTCCTTCTCCAGCTCATTTTACAGATGAGTGAGTTAAGTGACCTACCCTGGGTCACACAACTCATAACTGTCAGAGGTTGCATTTGAACTCATGATGATTGGTCTTCCTGATTCCAAGCCTGTGCTCTGTCTATTGTGCCACCAGCTTCCCTACCAGATAGAATAAGTAATAATAATAATAATAAGCCCACTGGCTACTATATAATAGGTGACCTTCTCTTCCTTTCATCACAGCAGGATGGCTTCATGGGTCTTGTCCATGGGGACTGGGGACCCTGGTCTCAGTCTTCTTCCCACAAATGAATTTGTCTGAAAACATTGATTTAAGAATAAATTTCATTGCTGCTTGCCTCAGATACAAAGAATTCTAGTTGTATCTCTACCATGAAGTTGCTGCCACTGACTCAGTAGCAACTAAAATGCCTCAAAAGTTAAAAAGAAACAAATTTAGATGAATTGAATGAAGATAAAGTCAGAGATACCATATTAGATATGAAGCATCCATTGAATTGTAGATGGTGATGACATTATCAATCAACCATTTATTAAGCACATATGTACCAAATATAGTACTAGGTGAGGGGGATACATTGACAAAAAGCTGAAATTGTCTATGATCTTTAGTTGCTTATATTTACCCTCTAATTTACTCAAAAATCTAAAAATATGACCAAACAAAAATGAAAAGCAACCAATGATAATAGACCACATGCATGCATTATATCTACCAAGTAGAGCTGGATTAAAGAAAATACATTTTTTTCATGCTACTTCAAAAAATGTGTGCGGACTTCTTAGAACTCAAACAGCATCAACAGCAACAAAGGAATAGAACAATGAAAGACTGAAACTTTTTTCAGATAATTTTATTCTATATCTATTTGATAAAATCCCATTTTAAAACAGTGCTTTAAAGCTTTCAGGATACAATAATTCTGAGGATATTACTGAATTTTATGGAGGACACTGAAGATATTATTGGATTTGATACCTAGTGACAATTCTTGTTATTATCAGAAAAATACCTGGTTATTTTTTCTCCAAAAAACCTAAATTCTTTGATTTAGCTAAATGATACTTATGCAGAGTTTATAATGTGTACAGTGCTTTATACATATAATATTTTTCTTAATCAGCCCCTCAAAAAATTAGGATGGTTTCCTTCTAGTTCTTTCTAACACAAAAATTTCCTTCAGCCCTTTTGCACACAAAAGTCCCATTGATTAGTATAGTAGTTACACTCATGTGCAGGGGCTAAAGGGTTGGGGCTCTAGTCAACTTTGAACTGGTTTAACAAGAATGATTACCACACCTTCTGAGAGCTCCACAATGACTTAACCACTAAATATTGTGTCTGCAAACTAAGTTGGAAAAAATTAGAGAAGTTCCCTTAGGCTATTGCAGTCTGAGTAGATTGGGAATAAAGATAAGGACAACTGATCCTCTCAACCCATCCTACTTTGTCTCACATTCTTTTTGAGTGCCTTGAAATACAATTTCTAGAATAAGGCTGCTGTCCATATACATCATAAAAGGGGGAGAAAATGAACATAATTCACTATTTCCATTGTTGGAGTCTTAAAAAGGTAAAGGGTGTATTGGGGGAAAACACTGGTCTGGGAGTCAGTTGATATTTTTAGTCCTAGAACTGTACTTTAAAAATTGTGTGACTTTGGGCTTCAGTTTCCTCATCTATAAAAAGAATGGGTTAGACTAGATCAAAGGTGGGGAACCTGCAGCCTCAAGGCCACATGTGTCCCTCTAGGTTCTCAAGTGTGGCCCTTTGACTGAATCCAAACTTCATAGAACACATCCCATTAATAAAAGGATTTGTTCTGTAAAACTTGGACTCAGTTGAAAAGCCACACTTAAGAACCTAGAAAGTCACATGTGGCCTTGAGGTCAAAGGTTCCCCACCCCTAGACTTGATGATTCATTAAATAACCATTCGTTACAGAGCCATGATGCTCAAAGCACTATGATCCTAAAGGTCTCTTCTAGTTCTAATGTTCTTTAATTAGATAATTCAAAGAATCACTCATCATCATCACCATTTGTTTAGTCTGAATTGTGCATAGCACTGTGTCATGAGGGTTAGCAAAAGAAAACAGGAGGTTTTTTTCTAATTTTTTTCTAATCTGTTGGAGAAGGAAGAAAGTATATATTCAGAATTTTTGCTCATTTTTTGAGGAAAGAGATGAACCCCTCTTTCCCTCTCATCTCAAAGTGCCCAAATTCCAAAAGGCAGGACCACATAGCTTACAGAAAAGACACTAAAGAGTGAGGGTATTCCCTTCGACCAAGAAGTCTCCTGCTTCGCACTTGCAGCAGGATATAATCAGAGGTGAGGGAAAAGATACATTTGTCTAGATGCCAATGAATATTAACCTCTACTCTCTTCTCTTATGCAGGCTGCTTAACAGCTGCCATCTGGCTGCCAGTATTCTTTGAACAAACCCCAGCTCATAGAGTGAATCACTAGGGGTGTCTGATATCTGGCCCAGGGTTGTTTATGTGCATATGGGAACAAAGATAAAAACTTGAAATATGCCAAATGAAGATTAAATATATATATATAGATAACATGCTTACCACTGAAATACATAGTTGTGGTGTAAAAAAGACTGCCAACTGACTGATCCAGGAGACCAGGGACTTGAAGGATCACTTGCTCTTACAGGTCTTGAGGCCATCATTGATTGCACTGGAGTAATTTACTAAACAGTATGCCAGCAAGTGGCTTACTCAGTGGAATCAGATCTACAGATTCTTTCTTCTTGCCAATGGATATGGCATCACCACTGATTTTTAAGGTAAAATTAAAACTTGATAACTTTTTGGATGGCTGAAAAGTAGGAAAAAAAACCATATAAGTAGGCACAGTGAGTGCTTTCATTTTTGGTTAGGTTCAGAAGAATGAGATCACTCTCTATTCTCCTAGTTAACAGGGAAGTAGTATTTACAGAATATAAAAAATATTGTGCTTTAGGATTGCATCTCAGAGCATCTAACAGAAATGGTGAACACATAATAGCATCAGAAATATTAATAATCACCACATATGGCATTCTTGTTAACAAGCAAACTCATTCTGAGGTGTAAAAAGCAAAAGAGTCTGAGTACCAAGAGATAAATCTTTTCATACATTCCCCTCTCTTGTTTAAATCCTAAATTTTAGGAGGATTATGGAGAATTTGGAGAGTGTCCAAAAAAGTGCTTCCAAAATAAGTGAATGGTTAGAAAATGGGTCCTTGAAAGAAAAGATGTAATAATAGAGCTTCTTCTATCTGAAATAAATAGAACTGATGGGTGATGATCATCATCTAAGAAGAACTTTCTGATTGTGATCCCTTTAAATTTACTTTAAAAATATTTAAATGAACCTATCTGAAAGCAGTTGAATGTACTGGAACAGAGGTGTCAAACTTGATCTCTGAACTGGCCTGAACCAAAATCAAATGTAAATGGAACATGTTTAACAACAGCAACAAAATTACAACATAGATAATGTTAATTTGTGGTTTTCTAAGTCAATATGCAGCCCGCAGGGATCTATTTCTATTTGAGTTTGATACCGCTGGACTAGAGGAACTCTAGAGCTAGCATTAAGCCATAAATTTCTCTGAGTCTGCTGATCTGTTAATTGCATGAGAAAAAATAAGAATGATGGCTAACATTTGGTCTGAAAAGTTTATTCCATTAGAGTTAAAAACATTTTTTTAAGCAATTGGGGTTAAGTAACTTGCTCAAGGTTACACAGCCAGTTATTTCTGGGTATGGTGCTAAGTGTCAGAGCCCGGATTTGATCCCAGGTCATCCCGACTCTGGGGCTGGTGCTCCTACTCACTGAGCCACCTGGCCACTCATAAGCAATTGGGGTTAAGTAACTTGCTCAAGGTTACACAGCTAGGTGTTTCTAGGTGGGTGCTAAGTGTCTGAGCCCAGATTTGATCCCAGGTCATCCCAACTCTGGGGCCGGTGCTCTTACTCGCTGTGCTACCTGGCAGCCCCTTAAAAACATTTTTCAAAAGTCCAACAACCCCTTCTTTCTTCCAAAATACATTTTGAAATATGATTGGCACACAAAAGGAAATTTTGGCTTTAAAACTTTACCTTTTTCCACCATGTAACAGTTAGTTTTAGTGAAGGGTGAAAGATTTTTGGTTTGTACCTTTCCCCCTAAGCCTACCCACAATGTCTCAAGATACTTTCCTTTTTGGTTAAGTTAGGAAGAATGAGATCATATTCTCTATTCACATAGTTAACAGTGGCATTATCATTCTACAAATCCTCAAACAATAAGTGAAATTTCTTTGTAAATTGGAATCTATTCTCTTTCTTTTGTAATGCATTGACAAATTTATTCAGCCTTGTGCTTTTGTAATTTTATATGAACCATAATGAAAAGGTGCATAATGGTATATAGTTTTAAAAGCTACATGGACATAGGAATATTCTCCCTTTTTGTTTCCATTTTTCCTAAATATTCTCTGGTTTTATGTTTTGCAATGCCTTCTGCACCTCCCTTTGGTCAAGATGGTTGTTGGCCATTTGCCATTTTGAAATGTCCTACAAAATGAATTGCCTCTTTTGTAAATAAGAAAAAAAAACCTGGGTAACTATTGGAATCAGTGCTTCAAAATACTGTACTTGAATTATAGCCAGTCAGTAGCACCCTCTTTGGGGGCAAAAGATCATAGTGAGTTTATTGTCTGTTCAACATATATAAATCATAATCCAAGTGATATTTTGTTTGAGACTTAAAATCTTCCAGTATATGTGTAGAATAAATTGCTGGGAAACATTGTGCAAAGAATTTCAAATTCCCCATGTGAGAAGTATCTTTTACTTTTAACTTTCAAATGTTGTTGGCTTTCTTTTCTTACAATTATACACAAAGATCACATATTGTGCATCTACCCTAATTCCTGCCAAAGAAGGCAGTGTATTCTAATGGAGTATGTTTAGACTCAGAAAGACCTAGGTTTAAGGACTAACTTTGCCACTTCTTAGCAATATTTTCTTAGACTTTAATTACTCTATTTCTGTCTTCTGCTCTGGACAGATAATATATTGTCTTATAAAGTAAGGATGATAATGATTGAACCACTTCTTATAAAGGGTTGCAGTGAAATCAGATGAGATACAAAGTACTTTAAGGCTCTGTATAGAAATAGATACTACTAAAGAGACAAACATCATTTTTTGCCTTTATTGAATGAGTTAAGACCATTTTGTTGGATTTACTTGTCTTACTTTTAACTTGGTAGAGTTAATTTATTCTTGCTGCCATCTAAATGCCAACCTGAATCTCACATTATTCTTATAATTTAACTTCTGATTTAGCTACTCTTCATCTTCACTCCTTTGTCACCTCATGCCTCTCAGAACAAATGGCACATTTGAAACTAAAATCAAACATGCTATCATAACTTTAAACTGAAGCTCTTGTCAGAATTAACTGGACTTATACATTATAATACAATTCATTTATAAAGGCATGTTATCATATAAATAATGATATGTTATCATTTTAAGGAGCCAAGAATGGCTTTATAGCACTCAAAGGGGGACTTTAAAATTCATTTTTAAAAAGAGAAATCATTCTTTTCTCCCACTGAAACACTGAGGAATTCATGCAAGAAATTACCACTTGTGTCAGAGAAGTATTACACACATAAATACCTATGAATCACTGTTTAGGATTATTAAGAAGATATTTCCTACCGATACCAAATACTATGCATTAGAATAATATTCCAAAACACAAGAATAAAATAAAAACACTTTATTAAGAAAGACCCATTTCAAATTAGCCATGGATTTGTGATAAAGTAAATCTGCATTCCCTTATTTCCACTCATTTTGTGAATTCTTTTTCATGCCTCTGTGAGTTAATTAGAATAAGATGTATTCTGCATATATCAGAACAGTCAATTCTCATCAGGTAAAGAGCAAGGCTTGTTGATCATTTCATTGCCAATTGGAAATAGAACCAGATGTGCTGAAATAGAAAGGAAATAGTAAAAACAAATGTATCGGGGTGGAGTCAAGATGGCAGAGTAGAAACAGGACTTCTGGGCAGCTCCTCCTCCCACCTCCTCCAATTCATGTAAAAAATGACTCTAAACAAACGCTGGAGGTACAGAACCCACAAAATGACAGAGAGGCTAAACCTCCCAATGAAGACAGCTCAGCAGTCCAACAGGAAGAGGACAGTGCAACACTCTGGGAGCTGAGCCCAGCCCCGTGTGAGCCAGAGGTTTTAGCCTCAGGGCAGCCACAACCAGCCACCAGCTGGAGGGACTTCAGATTACCAGGAGCTGTGGCAGTTTCCAGAATTATCAACCCATAGATGCTAAGGACAAAGCGAGAGGTCACTGCAGTGTGGACTTTGTGAATAGGGAGTTCAGGAGTGCAGTCAGGCCTTTACCCCCTGGAGGGAGAAGCGGCTGAGGCACTGTGGCCGTGCAGAATAGAGGACTTTCAAGCATTCTTGATGAAAAAACCAGAGTTGAGTAGAAAATTTGATATTCAGATACTACAAGAAGCAAGAGAAGCATGAGAAGGTAAACAGGGAAAAGAAATCATAAGGAACTTATCAAAGTTGAACTATTAACATTCCTACATGGAAAAATGATAATTGTAACTGATGAAACTTTTCTCAGTATGAAAATAGCTTAAGGGAATAGAAATATATACATATATATATATGAGGGTATATGGATGTATGAATACATATGTGAATGTGTGTATATATGTTTACAGGTATACATAGATGGAGGGCACAGGACCAATTTAACAGGAAGGGATGATACTGAAAAGGTGAAATTAAGAGGTGAGAGAGTAATGTAATGAGAAGAGATGGGGAGAGATAAAATGGGGTAAATTATCTCATATAGAAGAGGCAAGGGAAAACTGTTACAATGGAGGGGAAGAACAGAGAGGCAAAAGGGAATGAGTCAACCTTATTCTCAATGAATTTGGCTTAGGGAGGGAATTACATACACACTAAATAGGGTATCTCACCCAACAGGAGAGTAGAGAGGAATGGGATGAAAGGGAGGATGATGGAAGGAAGGGCAGGCTGGGGTGGGGGGGAGGAAAGTTTTTTTTGAAAAGGGACAGGTTCAAAGTAGAGAATAGAATAAGTGGGGGGTGCCCCACTATGCTTTTTCTTCCCCTAATGTCTTCCCTCTGGGATTACTTTCTATCTACTCTGTATATATTTTGTATATATTTAATTTTTGCTTGTTATTTCTCTTAGAATGTTAGCTTTTTGAGGGCAAAGACCATGTCTTTCCTTTTCTTTGTATTCCCAGTTCCTAGACAAGTGTCTGGAATAATATGAGACTAGTATATAATTTGTTGACACATTTTTCAAAGAAATTTGCATAATTTTGATATCTTCACTGGAAATCTCTTGTTGGAAAAGATCTTTCATGGCACTGCATATTTTTTTAATAGATTACGAAAAATGCATAGTGTGATCAGATATTCTTCACACACTACAGTCAATTGTGGGGTCTACTACAGAGTGTTACATGTGAAAACATGCTTGTTTCTTGCCAATACCCTCTACTGGAGTATTATACACCTTCAATTCACAGGCAGATTATTCTCATGTTTTTTAGTTTGTATGTTTTTTTTTACATTTTTTAAGTAGTCATTTGAGTAAGTAATGATTGATGTTCCTTTAGTCTCTTCTTTTGGATAATAATTTTAAGATTCTCTCAATGCCTTTAATATCTTTCCCTCCTTCATATATGTCAAGAACCAATCCTTCAACTCCCTCAATCTTGTACCTCCTAGAGCACACATCTATTTTGTATATTCTTGGTCTAGTTAAGGTGTTTCCACCTTTATTTTCTTCAAAGTCATTTCTTCTTCAAGCACAACTGAGACTGTGACATATTAAAAGTCCAGATGTGGTAGCTTCACTATCCTTGATTGTGAAAATAGTTCTTTATAATAACATTGCATATCTATATCTATATATCTTTAATCTGTTGTCCTCCAAGTTTCATCTTTAAATGCCCTCAGGATGACTTTACTTAGTTAGATCACTCACCAAGCTTTATACATTTTCCCCCTCCCCTTAATTCTCCATATTTTATGATGTGGTACTGATGATGTGTTTCCACCATCCATCTCTGTAAGATTTTAGAAATAAGTTTATATTTGAAACAAGTGCTTCTATTCGTTACCATTTTCCTCCTCTTGTCAATCAAATACAGTGTTTTTTGACTGAGGTGAATTTTAGACACTTTTAATTTCATAGTTATAACAATTAGCCATGTAGAAGACCTGGACCTGAGATTTTATTGGTGTAAGAAAATCTCCATTAGGAAATAAGATGAAATATATATATATATATAAGTGATTTGTAAATCTCCAAGTGTTGTATAAATGCTAGCTACTATTATCATTATTCTTATTATTAGTAGGAACTACCTGTACCAATGTAAATAGGCAGAATACTGGGAAGCTGTAGTTTGCCCAGGGAAAACTGTGTTATGTGTTAAATATGGGGCTGTAACCCATATTTTGTTGATGCTGAAACCATCTTTCAGCTATTAAACTTTCTGTAAGAATTTGACATAATTGATGTCAATGTCCTTTCCTTCAACCATTTCCCATTTTTCAACATGTATAATATTTAAATAGTTCAGCTCATAGTTGTTTTTAATGAATAGTATATATTTAATGTTTGTTCTTATGTCTGTCTGTATTACTGCTAATAAATTGATGACCCAACTGAATACAAATAGCTGATTAAAAATTATTCCCACATCAGTAATAACATATTTCCTATCTGTTAAAATAGAAACATTTTCTTTGTGATGTTATTTGGTGTTTATAATATACACATGATTCTTTTCTTGAAGAAAAAAATCAATAATGTATAAATATGATACTTCTTTGAGATCTTTGGCCTCTCTGATTCCTAACTCCTGACTCCTTATTTTCCAACTATTTTTGGTCATCATTACTTATGCCTACTGTTGCATTGAAGTTTATTTAGTATCAAAATATGTGATGAAATGGTAATATACCTTTGAGTTCACTGACAAAGGTAACCCAATGAGGAACCATTCTATACCAATAGAGATCAGAAGCTCTTTGCAATTTACAGTCTTGAAGAGTTGCTTGAGGAACTGTAAAGCCAAGCATGAGCAGCTTTCCAGAGGACAGCTGCTGTGAACAGCTTTCAAGATTCTGATTACATAGTATAGCAAACTCTCTATTTATTCAATAACAAATCAGAGCAAAACATTCACAGAAAATCAAGTTACAGCATTCACAATATTACAAATTATCACAGAAAATCAAAATACAGTATTCACCATGTCACAACTCAACAACTTATCACTAAAATGGCCACATAATTTTCACCAAAGTGGTCACATAGTTTTCAACAAAGCACAATCATTTATTATCTCAATCATTTAGTAAATCAATCATTCAATCATCCTTAAGGAGGCTTGCCTCCTTAAGGGTCACAAAGTATAAAAGTCAAAGTTCTCCACCCCTAGGTCCCAATTAAATTACAATTTCATCAGTCACTACTCAGACAATTTCATCAGTCACTACTCAGTATCCAAGGAGAGGTCCTTTCATCTTGACTCAGGGCAGGCTTTCAGCTCCCATGGTTCTTCTTCCATGGTCCCAGCTCCTGGCCCAAATCTAACCAACTGCCACCTGAGTTCGAAGGCAGACAGTTCCCAGTTCCTTGTCCAGCTCTCCATGCAGTTCTTGTTCCACACTGGGGCTCACTGTCCAGTCAATCTCAAATCCTTCACAGTCTCTGTTCTGGGGAAGACAAAGCTTAACAAAGCCACAAGAACATCCATACACATTAACAAAGTCACAACAATATTTGTACAAAGTACTGGCACCACAGTCATGCTTCCTCAGTCATCTGCAGCTCCAGCTGACCCTCAAAAATCCTCAGCAGCTCCAGCTGGTCCGTGGAAGTCTTCAGCACCACAAGCTCCATTCTCAAAATCAAAATCACTTTATCTAGCCTCCATGTGGCTTGCTACAAGAAATTCTATCTCAGTTCTCAATTCTCATTCCTCTTCTCAGTTCTTCCCAATTCTCAGTTCAGTCTTCAGTCCAGCTGCCCTACCTCCATGATACTTGCCCCAGGAAATTCTGTCTTTCCAGCTTGTGTTCTTCCTTATATATGGTATAGCTCCACTCTGTTCTCTGCTCCTTCCTGTTACATCAGCCACTTCCTCCCAATGTATTAACTACTTCTGTGTTAATAGCTTAAACAATGTGTTAACTAACTTGAAACAAGGTGCTAAGTACCTGCTTAGTTGTCAATACAAAGGGGCATGGAAGATCTTCAGATTCCATTAACTTTACAGGAACTGAGAGGTAAGGTAGTTGTCTAGGGTCATATAACCTGTATGTACCAGAGCTAGGACTTGAACTCACATCTTCCAGATAACAAGTCAAGCTCACTGCTTATCACACCATGCTGTCCCTCATGATATCAAAGTATACTGTAGATTGATTGAATTTGTTGGGTCTTATTGAGTTCTTTATAGATCTTTATTTTTTCATCCTCTATAATAGATATTGCTTCATAAACTTCAATTATTTTCATGGTGGTCTTTTTTGTAGGTCCTTATCATGAGCACTACAATACAAGGTGATCAAATGCTCCATGAAATGGTATTTCTTGTTGCCAATAGAAACATAATGAAATATACTTCATTTACCTCTCCAAAGGGAATCTGTGAGTCATCTTTCCAGTTACTGGCAACTTCCTTTTTGTTTTCCATTTTAATTTATCATGAAAATATCAATATTTTCACAATTTAATTCCTCTAGTAGTGTATCTATTCCAGATTTAATGAATTGCTTCTCCTGGGAGTATATCTGGCTGATCATTGGATAAGAATGTCACATATAGGATATTAAGAGTTAAGTTAATATTTACAGGTGTCTCTAAAATTTCATGATTCTAAGCACCATCTGTATCCATTTCTGATATGTTGTCACTATCTCTGCAGAGGTGGAGGGGCGCTACACAATACAGAAGATGATTTTCATGTTTTTCTTTGTTATAAATGTTACCAAGGCCAAAGAATTGATCCACCACCAAGTGGCAAGTTACTCTATTTAGTTGGTATTGAGCCTCTCCATTTGCAGCTAAGATGGTCTTAGGAAAATAGACACAGCATAGACCTTTCCAGAATGACAAAATCTGCTTGCATTCCAAGGGAATGGCCTCTAGAATCTCAATGCAACAACAAGGAATTGGAGTAGGATTTTGCGGAAGGATTTGATCTAGAATCTCAGCTCACACAGAAAAGTGTAAGTCAGTGAATTCATCAATGAATTCTGTACAAACAGTCCAGAACTGTGAGCTTTAAGTCTACTTTCTCACTGACTTGCTTGGTTGACCTCTGGGAAGAAGAAGCACAGAATCAGTATGAGTTTCAACTTAAACATCTGTTGGAAAAAAAGAGGGGGAGGTGGGAGAGCAATTAGTCTCATCCATCCTTGGCATAGTTTCAAAAGAAAACTAAAAACTGTAAATCACTTTACACATTTGTAAGACAATCTAAATGCATAATAATCATAACTATAATAATAGTGACAAAAATATGTACAGTTTAAATAGTGAACCTCTCAAAAAAACATGTATGAGAGCTGATTTGAGCAGTTGCACATGGTTGTTCTTCATCTTTATGCATTAGCTAAACCAATTCCTTTGCCAGCAAAGCTTTATCTTGGAAGTAATTATGTATAAGTGACCAAGTTGTGAACATTTGTAAAAACAGCAGGTAAGGGAAGGCATTTAAGATAGTAGTACTAGGGGAAGGGGGATGGCTAGGAACTTTGGGTCAGACTGATAATGTCGTCAGTGTGAAGGGTTCTGGGGGAGAATCATCTTTAACCAATACAGATGTGTACCTTCTCTGCAACTGATAGCCTTAGAGTATTTCTTGAAGCAATAAGAGGTTAAATGACTTACCTAGGATCACAAAGCCAGGATGTATCAGAGGAAGGACTTGAACCCTGGTCTCCCTGACTCCAAGGAGTCTTTATCCACCACAACATGGGGCTTCTAGATAGTAAGGATGATGGAAATTTCAACTGGCCTTATATTTTACTAATGAGACTCCAAGTATTTGCATTACCACATGGTTCTAACTTTAGGCTCCACCATGCCTCCTTCAAATAAAGTCTCTTTGAAAAGAAAAATATATATAGTTATATATTAAAAATAACATCAATTATAAGCCATGCTAAAATTTTATGTAAGTTAGTTTTGGGGAAAAGTAGCCTGTATTTGGATGACTATGATATATCAAAGCCCAGCAAAGCACACATGCCTTTAGAGTTTTCTGTGCTGTTATTTTGTCATGCATATCGATACATTTCTTGTACAAGTATATATTCCAAATAAATTAATCTTCAAAAATCAACCCCTTTCTCCGATCAGAGATTTGTTTGTTTGGTTTTTTTTTGTCTGTGAAACTGGAAGCATTTCTGTAGTTGTGAACAACTACATTTGATTAAAATCTGTCAGATTTATCTTTTTAGCAGGAGAGAAGAAATATGTGTTTCTCCAGAAAGGAAATCAATGTGTCTTCATGATAGATGCAGACTAGAAAACTGGATGCTGTTGCTTTAAGTGATGAAGCAGAAAGACAGGATAGCCCAACAGATATTACCATTAGCTGCTGACATAATTGTTGTGAGGGAAAGCCTGTTTAAATCTTATAATCCATGTTTATAGGATTGTCTTACAGCCACTGACCTAATAGTCATTACTCCAACTTCTTAAGTGACAAAGTCTTGAGTGTATGTATAGCTGCTATCATTTATTATATTTAGATTTCTTCCACTCTGTCCTTTAGCCAGAATCCTGGAGGGTTTTTCTTGTACACCTTGGAGCAAATTTTCTCCTTTTGCACACAGGAAGTTAGTAAATATCTCTGACCTCTTCATGCCCCCTTTCTCTCTCCCTCTATAGCTACTAGAGATATTCTCTCTTTCATCCTCTACTCACATGAAAGAGGCCATAAGAAAAAGATAAAATGAATTTCCTCCCCGAAAAAGATTTTACCAGGATCCTCTAAACATGGGAGGGTTTGGTTATGGCTGTGCTCTACCAACTGGCCCCCAGATTTTCTAGTTGCTTAGAGTTATGCTGAATGAGGTAGAAGCTTCTGGCCCTGAGCATGGTTGTGCCTGAAATTTTCAATGAGGTTAAGAACAAATGGACAGCCTTATGGATGGTGCAGCCTGAAATAATCAGGCTTATCAAGGGTATCTTCGCACAATCAACAATTAGAGTGAAACTGGCTACCTAAAAAACAGCAAAAATTATGGCAAACCACTTTATTGCTCAGTTGGAAGTGCTGGAAATTAGATGGTGGTTAAAATTGTGTTATTCCTTGTCTTATGAGATCAATAAAGCAATTTTATGACATTATTTCTAGCCAATTTTAATTTGGAGAATACAGAACATTTTCTGTATGCAAACCCCTTTTATTTCTAGTATCTTTATTCTTTCCCATTTCCTATTCTTCAGTCAGGTTAAGTGGTTAAACTTGCACTTGCTGACATGTTCTGACATTCACTAATTCACCAATTCTCGTTGGCAATTTCATTCTTCATATAAAGAAACTGAGGCATTTGCCTATGGTGTTGGGACTTTTCCCAAGTTATTCAGCAAGCCAAAGACCAATACCAGATTCATGTTCCTTTCCTAGCCCACTGAAACATACACCAGAAGTCTCTCCAGGATTTGAAAAAAATTAAAAAGATTATATATCAAAAATTATAGCTTGACCTTGTTCTATATATCTGTGGACTTCTATCCTAATTATTTAGATTTGGACCAGGGACACATATTTGTAGAAATACTAAAGATATTTACCAGTGAGGAAAAAAAAAACAAATTTCATGTGAATTAGACCACAAAAATTAGGTCACATAAACTAAATTACACATAAATTAGGGGGAATAAACAAAAAGTTTATTTCAATACAAATTATTCAAAACATTTGTGTGATTACACACGCAATGAGATATCTGGCATGAGAGAAGGGAAGGAAATTTATGAGATATGGAGAATAAGTAAAGGATAGGTTGGATGGGAATAGTGAAAAAATGAGATGAAAAAGGAGCTCTACCCGAAGAAATGTGGAAAGGAAGGAAAAGAAAAGCAGTGTAGACTTTTGGTAGATTTCTTTTTTTCCTTGTGTTCTAAGAAGGTTTAGAGTACAATAATGACCACTTTTGATACCAATAAATAGCTCCACATTCTGCCTTTAGTCCCAACATTCCTTTCATTGGTTTGATCTGTGTTGTGTTCCATTTCATTTATGCCCCAAAGCCTTCCAGCACAGCTTTCAAGATGGTGACTTCCCCAGCTCCCAAACCTTGCCTCAGGAAGTGAATTGAAGAGATTGGATAACAGTGGAATAAAACAACTAACAGTTACAAACCTTACAACTCCTCTCTCAGTTATTTAGCTTCCCTATTTTTTTAATTCAAGTTTACATAATACTTCAATGTTTACAAAATGCTTTCCTCAACAATCTGTTATGATTTCTTTTTTAAAAGTACCCCTGATTTCTTCTGTGTGAGAAATTGTCTGACAAGGAAGCTCTTTCCACCAAATCAGATTAGCAATCCTTTTCTGCAATTTCCAACCTTGCAGAGTTGCCTGAAGGCATTGAGAAGTTAAAATGTCTTACCTGAGGTCCCACATAATATGTATTAGTGTTAGAATTTAATGTAGGTAATTGATAATATTAATAATAGCTAGCATTTATATAATATTTAAAGTTTGAATAATGCTTTATAAATATTATCTAGTTTGATCTTCACAACAAGTCTGGGTGATACAGTGCTAGTATTATCTTGATTTTATAGACAAGGAAACAGAGGCAAACAGAAGTCAAGTGACTAAGTCATGTAGCTCATAAATATCTGAGGCAAATTTGAACTCCCTTCTTCCTGACTCTATGTCCAATGCTCTATCCACCTCACACCTAGGTAAGACTTCCTTTCATTATAATCTACATTCTGAACCAACTGAATTGCTTTCAGGAAAATTCCAGGCTATTTTTCTCACCCCAATATTTCCATGAAGCCAAAGGCCTGTTTTTTCAGTACTCACCTTTTATTAATAATTATTTTTGGCAACAAGATGTGGAACCCCAGTTCTGCTAAAAAAAAAAAAAGCTTACCTTAAGTATCACTCAGGAAAATTTCAAGATGTACCTGGGCAGACTGAAACATATATTAATGGAAAACTTTAAAGATTTGGAGTAAAAGAAGTCATCAATCAATCAAATTCTATCATCATTCTATGACAGAAAGAAGAAATTGGCTAGTCATATATTAAGAGTAAAGAATGAGGGGCAGTGAGGTGGTACAGTGAATAGAGCACCAGCCCTGGAGTCAGGAGGACCTGAGTTCAAATCTGACCTCAGACACAACACAAAAACTAGCCATGTGACCTTGGGCAAGTCACTTAACCCCAATTGCCCTACCTTCCCCCCTCCAAAAAAAAAAAAAAGCAAAAAAAAAAAAGATTAAAGAATGGCAAGTAGGTAGCCACAACGCTCCACTGGTATCCACTCAATGTTGAGAGAAAGCAAGAAAGGCCTTCAAGGTGGACCCCTCTGGTGACTATGAATAAAAGCTGTACATGAAAAAGGTTACAATTTGTGTTATTGGAGGGAACTCATGAATCTATGAGATCACGGATCTCTTTGAATATTTAAATATGTATGCAAATCCTAAGAAAGCTTTTCAATTCTTCAATTTTTTAAAAGACATAATTCTTAAGTAAAAACCTAGAAATTCAGGCTCACCTTTGCCAAGTCTTTATGTAATACCTCTCCTTTGGGCTATTATAATTCATTCCTCACCAGATTTCTCATCTCTAAGTGATATTTAAACTGTGCTGTCTCTCTTTTTAAGCAAGTGGTCCCCCACCTTAAGTTCTTATTGTGCCTTATTGAAATACATACATACATACATACATGTGTGTATGTATATATCTCTCGGGACCACAATATTTTAGATCAGGAAGTTCATCTTTTGCTTTTTAACCTTCCATCTTGTTACCCTATACCGTAGAACTTATATAGATGTAGAATTCAAAGACCTTAGACATCATTTCATCCTCACTTTTCAGATGAGGCCACACAAGCCTGTTTGGGTGACATTACTTGCCCAATTTCAGAAAACTAATAGGTAGCTGATCTAGAACTCAAAGGTAGAGACTTGTGAGTCCAGAGCTCTCTCCCTTACACAACACTGTTTCCCCATAATCATAATCATAATCAATACATCTGTTACTCTCAGACAAAAATATTCAATGCACTTTTCATCTATATCTTCCAAATTGTGTTACATTCTAGGAGTGCCCTCCAACTTGGGTACTTCCCTTTCTTTTCATTCAGACAATCCTGAAAACCCATGAACACTATAAAAGAATTATGATAGACACTCCCGGGTCATCTATTGTTAAAGCACACTACTGCCATGATAAGCCTTCACTCATTATTTACACTAATATCCTACCCTTTTCCTTGTGTACAAAGAAAATATCACAAAAACATTTTTAAAATCATCTTCCTTATTATATGTGTTGTTGTTAAGATATTCTTCAGTTGTGTCTGATGGTTTGCCATTTCCTTCTCAAGCTCATTTTAGAAATGAGAAACTGAGGCAAATAGGTTTAAGTGACTTTCCCAGCGTCATACAGCTAGAAAATGTCTGAGACCAGATTTGAACTCACAAGGATGAGTCTTTCTCATTCTAGACCTGATACTTTATCCACTGTACCACTTGCAAGTTAAATTTTCAATACAGAGACATATCAATCAAACAACAAGGATTTTTACATGTCTTCTATGTGCCAGGTACTGTGCTAAGCCCTGGAGATACAAAGTAAAAAAGAAACAATCTCTTCTCCCAAAGGAATTTACATTCAATACATATACATACATATGTGTACAAGGTATCCTAAAAGTCCTAGTGCAGGTTTAACCTTTAATAACTACAGAATCATAAATGCTATAAAATTACAGAGAACACATTTGAAAGACTTTAAATTTCAAAAATATTTTTGCTTCTAATTAAAATTCCACATAATCACTGCCATACTATATATCACTCTAACTGATTTTAAACTTTATAAAAATCTGTCAACAGTTACTGCTGCTCAGTGACTGAAAGGGATGTATGTAATCCTCGCCTTAAGGTCATCCAAAGTATGAGGTTTTGATGCTTACATGGCAGTATTGATGCTACACCATAAGTAAAAGCCTAATGGAGACAGATCAGGGAACTGAGGTGACAAAGCAAGAGAACCTCCTATACCAATCCATTGGTTTGAGAAATTGTCTTACAGAAACTGCCATACACATAATGCATAATGGCAGGGAGCCCTGTCTTATTCAAATTAGTTTATTATTCAAAATTCACAAAACTAAATGTGTCAAAGAAATGGAAATAATTAAACTTACAAATGCTACTTTTGCAAGTTTGTAGTATTTATATATCTGAAAAGTTATTACAGCTTAAAACTGCAGCAAGACTTTTGGGACATGCCATATATCACATACACATACAATACACACATACATGTATCCTTCTCTCTTTATATATGTATATATATGTAAAACATAAAACCATGTATTATAATGATATATAGTTACATATTATAATGATGTATAATTTTATAACTATGTATACTAATAATGTACATGAGTAAGTCTGTATATGTATATACATGTGCCTGTATGTATGTATATATGAATACATACATATATACATATAGATATACTTAGATATATGCAAAATAACTATATATGTGAATACATACAGATATACTTAGATATATACAAAATAACTATAAGGTAAGTAAATGAACAGTAGTGGGAGGGAGAAAGGTTACTTGCAGTTGGGGGAATCCTGTAGATGATGCTTAAGCTGTACCTTGAAGGAAATGATGGATTCCACAAGGCAGAAATGAAGAAGGAATACATGCCAGGTATTTGGTACTGCAATTGCAAAGGTAGACTGATAAGAGATAAATTGCATATGTAAGGAAAATAAGAGAAAACCATTTTGACTGGACAGTATAATATATGAAGGGGAGTAAGGCATAATGATGCTAGAAAGTTAGGTTGGAACCAAAGTATGAAAGAATTTACAAGTCAAACAGAAAAATCTATATTTTATCCTAGAGGCAATAAAGAGCCACTAGAGTGTATTAAATACAGTAGTGACATGATCAGGTCTATGCTTAAGGAAAATCACTTTAGCATTTATGTAGAATGAAGGAAAACCCAAAATGCAAAGACCAATCAGGAGGTCTTTGCAATAGTCTAGGCAAGAGGTAATGAGAGCCTGAACCAAAGTGGCTGCTATGTGAATGATGATAAGCAGTCAGATGGGAAAGAAATTTCAGTGACAGAAATGGTAAATTTGGCAGCTGATTGGCTATGTGGGGTGTGGGAAACTAAAGAACTGAAGATAATGCTGAGGTCATGTGATAAGGAGAGCGGTCTCTTTGACAGAAATAAGAAATGTGAATTTGGAGGAAAAGTTAATGGATGTTTTGAATTTGAAATGCCTCCAAGACATTCAATTTGAAATGTTATGTGTGATTTGAGCCCAGGGGAGAAACTGGATCTGACTGGATATGTCAATCTGTGTATCATCTGCATAGAGTTAATAATTAAGTCTTTGGGAGCAGATGAGTTTTCTAAGAGAGAGGAGGTAGAAAGAAAAGAGGGCCTTGGACTAAGCCTTGGGGTACAATGAACGTTAGAGATGTAATGTCACCAAAACTCAAAGAGGAGAGATTATCAAGAGGAGAGAATGTTCAAAAGTGTCAAATCAAGCAAAGAGGTCAAGAAGAATGAAGACTAAGAAAGGAAGACCAAATCTAGCAGTTAAGAAATTGTGGATAACTTTGGAGACAGCAGCTTTATGAGAGTCAAAAAGTTGAAACCAGATTTCAAAGGGTTGAGAAAGAGAAATAAAACAGAGGCAACAGATGTAACTGAGTTTTAAAGAGATTGACTAAGAAAGGTAGGAAAGATATAGAATAACTTGAGGGGATGGCAGCATCTAGCAAATATTTTTAGAATGTTTCTCTCACAAAACTTTATTTCACACAGAAAAAGTTGGAAGATGACATCAATGCTATAATGGAATTCAATTGGATTAAAAAAAATGTGTTTAGTCAGTTTCTTATTATTCAGTAATCTTGAACTATTTATATATGTCTCTATTGTTGTTTATTTAAGACCGTAAACATCTCAACGTCTCCTCTATGACTTTTTAAAATTGTTTAATCTGTATTAAGGATAAAGAGATATATCACTAATATTGTTGATCATGATGAAGTCAAAGAAAATCCATACATACCAGGAGCAAAATCTACACCATAGCCTTGTGAAAGGACTAGAAGCAATGATCGATAAAGTTCACTCGTTCTGTTTTCTTTCTGTTGTAACATTATATTGTTCAGTGAATGTATTAATGGGAGGCAGAGTGTCATAGTGGATAAAGCATTTTACTTGGGGTCAGAAAGACCTGAATTTGAGTCCTGTTTCATACACTACCTCTATGAATCTGGCCAAGTAACTGAAGTTCTCTCAGCCTCAGTTTCTTCAAATATAAAATAAGGATAATGATAGCAATTACTTCACTGGGTTGTTGTGAGGATCAAATAAGAAAACATTTAAGTGTTTTACAAAGCTCTGTATAAATATTACCTATTGTGCATTATAGGTGTTACATGTGTTTGCATATACACACATATCAGAACCACTATATATATATATATGAACATCTTTCAAGTTTTCTCCTCAATTTTCTGCCTCCCACACATTTCTAAAACTTCTTATTTATTTTGTTAAATAAAAATGTATTTTATCTATAACTTTCCACCTTGTTATTTTCTTTTTTCAGTCCACAAAACATAAAATAAGTTTTTCAGAATAATGTGGGCATATTGATTAAAAAAAAAAGATAAAACTGAGTTTGGTTGATCCTTTACAGATCATAATTTCTCCCATGAGTTGAAGATGGGTAAATGATTTCTATTCTGTGGAAGCTAAAATCCTGAGACAATGGCTAGTTATATTAGACATCAAAACCTACGTATGAAAAGTGAAACTATAATTAAATTTCAAAATAATTCGTCAAATGAAGTTAAATATGTGGATGAAAATTTTCACTTTTTATCCTAATATTTTATATCACATAGATACAACCATATGGGAATATGAAATCTTCTTTATCAAAAAGAATTAGAATCAAGTACTTAGAATTTTTATAGTATCTATATTAAAACTTACTTTAAAAGATTCTAGAAAAATTATGTAGCAAGATCACAGTTATTTTAAGATGAACTAAGTGAATAAGCATTGTGATGATACACACACATACACACACACACTGGAGAAATAAAAACCAAGGAATGATGTAATAATTGTATTCAAATACATGAAAGAAAGGACAGCAAGGTCACGTAGTGGATAGAGTGCCAGGCCTGGAGTTAGGAAGACTCATCTTCCTAAATTCACAATAGTTTTGTGACCCTGGGCAGGTCACTTAACCCTGTTTGCCTCAGTTTCCTCATCTGTAAAATGAGCTGGAGAAGGAAAAGACAAATCATGCCAATGTCTGTGCCAAAAAAACCCCTAAAGGGGTCACAAAGAGTTGTACACAATTGAAAAAAAATGACTAAATTATGAAAGAATATTATCTGAACAAATAGGGCAACTACTCCCTAACTCCACTAAAACTTAAAGAACTATGGAATTGGCCTAGACTGCTGAATAACTGTCTTCTTAAGGTAGATGTAACACATGATAGGCAATTAATATATTTTTAAAACTTCTTGGTAGCAAACACAAAGCATACTAGAGTCTTCCATGGACTAGAAGACTACAATCTCATATTCTTGCATTAGTTGCATTAGTATAGTAATTCTTGATTTTAAGCACTTGAACTGAGTGACAGCTCCCCTAAGTCTCTTTCAGTTCTATGTTGACTGATGGGTTGGTTTTTGTCTTGAAGTGAAGAGAAACTATGTAGAAATATAGTTATAACTCTAGTAATAACTCTTGAAACAACAGATGAAAGGATGAGATTGGCCAGGCAGAGAAGAGATAAGAAAGCCATAAAATTGAAGCAAGCACATAAATAATTTTTAAAATTAGAAATGTTTTTTTTAATTTTCAAAATACTTAGTACAGTGGAAAAAACTGACTCTGGAATCAGAGTTCAAATCCCAAATCTGTTATTTACTAGTCATTTGACCTTGAACAAATCATTCACCTCCATACCTCAGTTTCCTTGTATACAGTAAGGACATTGGACAAGGTGGTTTCTGAGATTCATTCTCTCTATGTATCTATGATTCTATGATCCAAAAATTCTGAAAGTGCTAAGAGTTTAAAATAATTGTGATCATGCTACTTTAGTTTTCTGAAATTTTTTTTGGAGTGGGGATGGCAGGGCAATTGAGGTTAAGCAGCTTGCCCAAGGTCAGATGGCTAGTAAGTTTTAAATATCTGAGACTGGATTTGAACTCAGGTCCTCCTGACCCCAGGGCTGGTGCTATATTCACTACATGACCTAGGCACCCCATGAAATTTTTTTATGGTTAGTTTCAACATATCTGTGGGTTTCTCCATCCAGGCTGCTGATTAAAACTCATCCTCATCTTCACAATTCTTTCCTATGGCCTACCATAAATCCTCCATAGAATATCTACCTACTGCGCTTTAGACCTTCCTCCAAGTTTTTTTAGCCCAGAATTCAGATTAACCCTCTGTTATGCCTTATCCTGCCCTGTCTACCTCCTTTTCCAGTGATACACTTTCTCAATTATGTCCATGTCACATTTTGCATGTAGTTCATCACTGTAAATTTTCTCAAATCTTGTTTCCCAACTACCAAACTGCTAGACCCTGAGATAGATGGTCAAGGTCAGGAGAATGACTGCTTCTTTGCAGCCTGGAATCTCAGCAGATTTGAAAAGGATTTAGAAAGAGCTGGGCATAGATAGGAGCAAAGAGGTGAAGGTCTTCCTTCTACAAGACAATGCATTCGTGGTGCAGGTTAGTGAGCTCTGCAGGTGCCCAATGCTGAAGAAATTTACACATGTGATTGAGGAGAGAGCTGTTGATACAGCCCTATATAACCTGGGAAGCAGACATGGGAAAGATCTTCAGATGCCAGTTGGTCTCATTCTCTTCACCCTACAGAACAACCTGCTAGAAACAATAGACCCTTTTTCTCCACCCAGAAAAACTAGAAAGCTCTGCCTCTATACTATGCATGATATGACACTCATGCCCCCTTCCTAACACAGGCGATTTTTTTTACCATAAAAGACAACCATATGCTGTAAACCTGATCATGAAAGTCTGCCAACACCAGGACTCCAAGAATTGGTTCACACACCTTTCTTACAATGGGGAAGAACAAGTGGTAAAAGAGTTCCCCCATAAGATTCTGTGTCTGGCAGTTTCTAAATTCCCTGTCACCTTACACTGTGATCCTAGAAGAGTACAATACATTCTGCTCACAACCAGAGAATATAGACATTGGAAATGACAAACGATCAGATGGTATGCTTGTGAGAGGGCTGATTTTAAAATAAAAGCCTGTTTGCACCAAAAAAAAAATCTCACTTAAAACTACCACACATTTCTCCATTGACTTTTGGGGCAACCTAAGATTTTAGTTCTTTAGAAATTGTGGCATTCTATGATCACAACATCAAAATATAATTGTTTTGATGACATAGTCCTGAATCATGTGCATATCAAAACTTGAAAAGGAATTGTTCTATTTCATACAGACTTACAGCTTAGACCTCGATAATATTGAAAAACTGAAGTGGTAGTCTAAAAAGTACTTTTTTATTAAAAGAAAAAATCACAGAAGGTGAAAAAAATTTTCAGTGCCTACAGTTGCAAAAGAATCTTGAATTACCTGTCTATCCCTTTAAGCATTTTCATCTACAAATCAAACACAGATGGCCCATTATGTTTATGACCTCACTGTCAATTGCTCTAGATGGAGCATACATTAATTATTGAAATATTTTCATAGTATACAACTTTTTAGTGTGTACATTGTCGCAGATAATTTCAACTTTTTGATTAGAAGGCGATATAAACAATTTTATTTATGAGAATTAATCTCTTGAATGTCGTAAAAGCTACCAATACAGTAATTTTTTTTATAACAAAGCCAAGCAAAAGTCCCTGGCCCTAGTCTTGGAAGTCAACATTATGTTAACATTGCCTACAATACATAAACGTTGCCAAAATCTATTACAATTGTAGTAAATTTTGATTACTGGAGTTGTTTGTTATTTATGTCTAGAAGATAAAGATAATATTGGGAATAGCCCTCTTCTATTCAACGTATAAATTACATCCATAAAATATCTTGCTTTGTTAACAGCAAGAGAAAAAAAGCAGAACTTGATTGAAGCTTTTAAATTGTTGCATCTACTTTAGTTTCAAGTAAATAAATGTTTTGGATACTATTTGGATAATATAAAAATCTCCAAAAAATTTTAATTTCTTAAATGTATTACTAGTTGGGGTTTTTTTTAGTTAGACCAACAAAAATATATAGATGTCATTTAGCTATAAAAATACTTTATATTTGTCAAGTCCATTAAGACTTACATAGCATCAGCATAGACATTATCTCATTTCACCCTTATAACAACCCCATGACTAATGCAAAGAAAGCATTCCATTTCCTGTCTCTGCCTTTGTACTGGCCATCACCTATGCCTGGAATACACTTCCTCCATACTTCTGCATCATAGAATCCCTCTCTTATTTTAAGGTGAATCTCAGGCACCATCTTCTTCATGAAACCTTTCTTGGTCCCCCCAACTGCTAGTGTACTCCAAAGCTACCTTATACTGAACTGCCATGGGTATATGTGTGTATATTAACTTTATGCTATATATATATTTTATATGTACTCTTCTCCCCCATTAGAATAATCTCATTGAAAGTGAGGATCATTTCATTCTTTAAACTTGTGTGCCAATACCAGTACCCAGTAGCCAGCACAGGGACTGACATTTGCTGATTGAGAGAGACAGAGAAACAGAAATACAGAAACAGAGAGAGATGGAGAGATGATAGAAAGACAAACATATAGATAGTTATGCAAATATACAGTGAGTTCATAAAAATAATGAGCCCTCTGTGTTTGATTTGTAGATGAGAAAACTGAAATTCAGAGATACCAAATGATGTACTCAAAGTTGCAAAATTAATAAATGCTGATTGAATCTGGAACCTCAACCTAGAACCTCAATCTTACTACTACAAAACTGACTCAAACTACCCAAATCTACTCTACAAAAATTGTTTTTTTAAAGACATAAAACCATAGATGTAGAATGAGACAGGAATTTTAAAAACTCATTATCACTAACCCCATTATTTTACAAATAATGGAATATGTTAAAGGAAAAAATAGGAGGTCAGTCAGTTTCATCCAAATCCCAACTCCAGTTATCCCTTCCACACTGAGACTTTCCCCATTGAGATTTTAATATACCACAGGTCAGCATAAGAAATTAAAACGAAATTTTGGAAGGAAGTTTTCAGAAGCTGCAGAAGACAGAGAAAAAAGTTCAGAAACTCAGGAATGTATAAAATATATGTGAAGTATTATATTAATATATTTTCTTTGTTAATACCATAATGATTCAGACTTCTTCTCTAGTACAAAGGGAGAATCAAAAATTTTTTTTTGGATTTTCCAGATTGCAAGGGCAGGGAGGGAAGGTATGCTGATCAAGATGTGGAAGGGATAACTGTATTTCTAGACAGGAGTACTCACTTCCCTAGGCTTTGAATACAATATCTTCCAACTCTGTTTTACCTTCATGTTATATTAAACTTAGCTCCTGAGAAGGAACTCCAAAACAAGGCCACAAAACATGTTCTTTGTAGTACAGATGTTTACCTGGGAAGGCTTCAAAAAAAAATACACCCAGACCCTTACACTCATCCATGTGGGAGCTGGAACTTACTACAAAGGAACATGGAGAGATTGGGACTTGGGGTAATTCAGAAGGGCAAGGGAAGAATCATTTGAAGCTCTGTTCCCTAAAGGGTGTTTTAGTAAGACAAAGGAATCCTGATAAGAAAAAACAAAGTAATGGTGCAGTCCCTGATGTGTTTCTCCAGCCAAAGCAAGAGCCAAAGTGTTTCTTGAAAGTTGAGCCTCTAGAGAAAACATAAGTGGACAACAATATGAGGTACCGGTTAGATGAAGTGGTACAGAGGACAGATCCTGTATACCCTTAGAAAAACTGAAACTAGAATGATATTTTTTCTTCAACCAGAGAAGTGAGAGGAAAAAATATAGAAGTTCAGCATAAATACTATATGGAAATCTCTGGCCCTCTTCTAGTGAGGAACCCTGATATAAGTGAAACCTAGAAAATTCCATCTTCATAAGGAGATTGAAAAATAACTCATAGGGATTTTAGCTAAATGTTTAAATATTAAATTGTTGATTTTTCCCAAAGGAAAAACAAAACATTCATCCTTTTCTTGCAGTTATAACCCTTTATTTCTGTAGTGCTTCATACTTTTCAAAAGGCTTTTTACAACTGAAAATCTTTTGATATTGACATCACTTCTGGGGGGAGGTAAGACAGGTATTTTTAGCCCCTTTGGATAGAGAGGAAACTGAGGTAAAAACTTTTAATACATAACATCACATTGTAAGTTGGTGGCCGAGTTGGAACTCTGACCACTCTGTGACTCAGCTTTCATTTTTAGAGGCTAATATTACAGATTCAGTCGATGTAACTGGGCTAGCTTTGTACAGGACAGGGTGGGGGTGGGGAGGAATCAAAACATATTGATTCATAGACTATATTTCAAACCAAGAATTTTATAAAAGAGTACCACTGGTACTAGCTGTGCGACCCTGAGCAAGTCACTTAACGCAGTTTGCATCAGTTTCTTCTTCTATAAAATGAGCTGGAGAAGGAAATGGCCAGCTACTCCAATATCTTTTGCCAAGATACTGGGGTCACCAAGAGTCAGACACAATTGAAATGACTGAACAACCACAAAAACCATTGTTCACTAGGGAACCTCAATAGGAAATGTGGAGAGATCTACATAAACTCAAGCCCTATTTTGCAAAAATAGTTCAAAGCAAATGTCCTACTAATTACTTTCAAAAATATCATCCTCATATAAAATACCATGCAGTATTTTTGCCCAAATAATTGACTCTTGCAACATTTAGAGTTATGTACAATGAAACTGTGTTTCAATGTGTAGATTAGTTCTTAGTTTCTTTTTTGTGACAGTGCTAAGCCATGATTTCAAATATGAACTCAAACTTAGGCAAATCATTTAATTTCAATTTGCCTCTATTTCCTCAATTGTAAAATGGGGATAATAATTGTACCTATCTCCCAGCAAGGTTGTTGTCAGGATCAAATGAGATAATATTTTTAAAGCACTTAGCACAGTGACTGGCACATAGTAGACATTATATAAATGCTAGTTATCACTACTACTGTTGCTATTGCTACTGCAACTACTACTACTACTACCACCACCACCACCACCACCATCACTACTACTACTACCACTACACTACTACTACTACTACCACCACCACCACCACCACCACCAATACTACATTGGAACTGACTAGAATCCTTGTATAGCATCTGAGGTGTCTCAATGTGTCTATAGTTTGATAGGATCCTCATATATATTATTGCTCATTATTAAGAAGCTACTTGGCATCTTGGAAAGAGCTGGGGTCAGGAAGCCCTGGATTGATATCCTGCCTCCTGCATTTACTAAATACATGCATAAATTACTTAACCTATCTGAGACTCAGTTTCCTCAGTCATAAAATGGATGTAAGAACTGCTGTAGAATATAGTTCACAGGGCGATTAAGGATCAGATGGAATACTATCTGTAAAACATTTGACACACCTTTCTAGCATTATATTCATGGCAATTATGTTAATTGCCAACTTTTATTTAAACCACACAGATATCTTTGTAGAACCTACTCTGTCTAGTCATTTCTCAATATGCTACTATTAAAAACAAAAACAAAACCTAACTCAATTTCCATTCTCTTTTCATGATCTTTTGTGGTACCCCTAATCATGAAGAAAAGGAGCAATATATAAGAAAAAAGAAAACTTTTAGAATATTAAACTCTAGTTCTGAATCTTCTTTTCAATTATGAAGGAAAAGTTTTAACTTCACTCAAACCCATAAGGATGAGAATCCTGTGTCCGGGCCCACCTTCCATTTTGGAGAAGAGAGGTAGAGGGGTGGAGATGTGAAGGAGCTGGGGCAAGGTGAGAAAAGAGAGAAGTTATTTCACTTTGTATCCTTCTGAATGTAGAAAAGGACTGAACACTACCTATGAGAGAATATGTGCATCAATTTAAAAGCTTTTGACTTTACATACTAAACTGAGGTTACCATCAGTGACTACATCCCTGAAAATAGCTGCTGCAAAGAAGGCAGTTTTTTGGTGGTGATGACAACCAAAGTTTACATTGAGATTTAAAATAAGCATCACTTGAGCCTAAGGATTTTTTTCTTTAAGTGACAGGTGAGAAGTTTGACTGTACTATAGAAAGTCCTTTCCCCCAATTTACTTTTTGTGAACTTTATTTTGAAAAGGTTTTGCTGCTAGTATTATTTAGGAAAAACGGATGATTCATAATACTTGGAGATGTTGACCTCCACCAGGCACCAGTATTGCTCTAGTTGGAACTGATCAACAAGAATAAATTTCTACTGGTAAATTCCCACATAAATCACCTACTCTATACCAGATTACCAAAGCAGGCATAATTTGGCTATCATTGCTAGTTGTGGCTTAAATTGGTATCTCAAAGAAATGTCAACTATTGGCCCACTGAAGTGCTAATGTAGACAAAACTTTATTTGTTTGGCTATAACCTTCTTCCTCCCTAAAATAATGAGAGGAGTACAGAAATATAAATGTCCTCTTAAATAACATTAATCTAGTGCTTTAAAGCTCACAAAGCCCCCTACATGCAATACTCCATCTTATCCTTAACAACAATTATGTGAAGCAAGTAATACTAACGTTATGATCCTTGTTTTGTAGCTGAAGAAACTAAGACTCAGAGAGGTTGTCTGACTTTCCAATGGTCACACACCACGTGATAAAGGTAGCACTGGAACCTCTGACTTTCTGTTTCTAAGTCCAATGGTCTCACCAATACACTCTGATGCCTCATTCACAATCTCCTAAAGCACTGTCGTCTGCAAATAAACTTGACATTCAAATCTGAACTGAATAATCTAGGCAGGAATTTATTCACTGGAGTTTTTCTAGTTTCAGAAATAAGTGGAAGCAAATTATTTCTAAATTAGAAACTATGTCTACAGTATCATTATATCAGCTCTAATTTTAGAGGGCAAGGTGCAGCTCTGGCACTAGACTAATGTAATTTTAATATAGTTTAGCAGATGATGATTATGATAGAGATTGTCTTTTGCTCCCTTAGGAGTTTTTCACTTAAGAACTTGATAGTGTTTGGGGTAAAGTGTTATAAGAGGGGCTATAGTACATGACAGAAAAGAAAACATTAATCTCCTATGTAGCCAAGAGCTGCATTAATCTTTTAAGCAATTCAAAAGCAAATCAGAATATGAACTCTTAAAGACTGTTCAAGTGTCCTAAAATATCTGTATTAGTAACAAGACTACTTGGATGGATTTTCACTATTTTGGGTCAGATATATAAGATTCACTGAATCATAGATACATTTTAATGTAGATTTAAAAAATGTATTTGCTGGTAACTATTGATATAGTACATCATTAAGCACAGAAGGCAAAATAATCTGCATACTACCATTGGTGTCAAAGAGTCACTCTAAGAAAAGGGTGCTTAAGGGATAACTTGATGGTGAGGCCTTGCAAACTTTCTCTAATTATTAGACTCATGTTTTCCTTCTGAAATATATTAACAGCCCAAGAGGTATTATTGATGCTGGCAAGTAAGCTTAAACAGCTTTCAGAAGTTCCTGACATTCCACGTACACCGTAAGGTTTGCGCATTTTTTTCCCCCTTGAGTGTTTGGAGATCCTGATGACTGGAGTTCTGCTGGAAAGATTGATAAAGCAAAGCAATCGGAGTTATTTCCTATGCATGAAATTGATTAAATGCTTCACTAAATGGCTTATAAATTTGCTTCTCATATTTCTGTCACCCACTGAAAAGATTACAGAAACTCTGCATATAACCATGTTGTATACAATACCAAATTACAAAAGGTTGTAAAAACTAATGTTTTGTTTAAAGTTTTGAGCAGGACCATATGCCTTCAGTGACCTTGAGTAAGCTATTTTAATTCAAAACATTTCAAAGACTATAAGGGGAGAAAAATCCATCTACATAACAAGCCAAACCAAAGTGGTTAGACCTCAGCATTATTATACTGAGCTTATTCTCGCCTGTAAAAATTAGAATGACTTTCCTTATACAAATGAATGTAACATGTCTTTAAAGCCATGAAGTACATGTAGTGTCAACAAGGACAGTTTTACAAAAGGAGCTGAAACATGTCTTTAAGACCTTCCCAAGTTGAGTTAAATTCTGATATTTTTAGAACTGATGATTTTCAAATAAGCTTACAGTCTTGCATAGACTTGTAATCTAGGTCTTTGATTTATTTAGAAAGGATAGCAAATGTAAGTATTTTTTTTAATGTCTCCACATATTTTTGAAATGTAATTTTAGGTCAATTTCCTCCTTCCTGTGTTCTAATTTCTAGCTGTTGTGAAACAGTTGAGGGTGCTTTCAAGCATAAAGCTATTTTATAGGCCAAATGCATGACCTACAGATGTGACATGGAAAAACAATCCCTTTCTTAACATGGCCTTAAAAGTCCCTTAACTTCTACAGGAAAAATGATATTCTTTCATAACATTTACAAGACATCATGTCCCCAGCAAGAATTAGCATTTGGCATTAACGCACAGCTCTGGCAAGAAATCTCAGGAAAAAATATATTTTACAACCAATGATATGCACTGAGTCTTGACTGGTTTGACCTCTGCACATCCTAAGCCTTCCATCATTTTCAAGAATGGCCAGTGTCATGACAAAAATGGCTGCCACAGCTAGGGACATCCAGAACATAGCAATCCATCAGTCAACTTCCAAGATGAAAAGAAAGATACTCTTCAAAAAATATCAAGTGGAAGTGCTAGGAAGAGATGGAATAAACAAAGGCTTAAATAATGCACAATCTCTAGCTAATAATCTTTTTCCAATTCTCACAAATTTCTGTGAAGCTTATGTGTGTCATGAGATAAATTGGACGCTGTGGAATTACCTCAATTCCTGAGATGCAGTGAAGGAGCAGGAAGGGAAGCAATATAATCACTACAGAAAACTGTCAAGTGGTGATGGTGGTGAATGGTGGTGATGGTGGTGATGGTGGTGGTGGTGGTGGTGTTGGAAGTAGTAGCAGCAGCAGCCACAGCAATAGCAATAGTAGTAGTGAGAGTAGTAGTAGCAGTAACAAAAGCAGAAACAATGACAGTAATAGCAGTAGCTGTAATAGCAGCAGAAGCAGCAATAGCAGATGTAGCAATAGCAGTGGCAGCAGCCTCAATAGTAGTAGCTTGTCCTTCATACTTGAAGAGGACCAATGACATCACCATGTTACAGTCAAGGTACACTGTGTTCAACCTTGACTGATCAGTCTAATGTGAGCTCTACTACAGGTCAGGCACAGTCAATTTGAACATTTTGGATGGATATGCCTCTAGATTTATGCATCTCACATTTCTTTTGAGTTACTGTGATCCTGTTTTCCTCATACTGCACAGTGCCTTCCTTGATGTGGGCATGCCAGATGGACAGTCCTGTGCCAGCATCTCCCATGTTTCACAATTGGTACTAAAATTCTTCAGACAGACCTTGAGAGTATCCTTGAACCACTTTTTCTGACCTCCATAAGAATGCTTGCCTTGTGTAAGTTCTCTGTAAAACAATCTTTTAGGTAAATATATTTACATATGTAGCTAGCTGTGCTCTCTTCAGTAGAGTTTAAATGTTTGACAGTTTGGCTCAAGAGAGTAGTAGTAGTAGTAGTAGTAGTAGTAGTAGTAGTAGTAGTAGTAG
>NW_027186296.1:55355979-55381239 GCF_028583685.1 Petaurus breviceps papuanus | reverse complement strand
AGTAGTAGTAGTAGTAGTAGTAGTAGTAGTAGTAGTAGTAGTAGTAGTAGTAGTTGTTGTTGTAGCAGTAGCAGCAGCAGTAGTAATTGTCATTTTCAAATTATACTACTTTCCTCTTCCTCTTTTTCCTTCTCCTCCTCTCCTCTTCCTTTACCTTCTTCTCCTGCCTATTCAACACTTGTTCTCTTTCTTCTTTCCTTCCTTCTCCCTTTCTTTCTTTGCCTTTTTCTTAGTTATTTCCCTTCTCCTGTTCCTCTTCCTCCTTCTGCTCATCATCATCACCAGTAGTAACATTAGTGCCTAGATGAATTGGAAACGATGTCAACCACCAAAGAATTGTATAACCAGTTTATTTTCCCACACCATTAGCAGCTGGACAGTTATTGAACTCCTTGCTGGTAGGAGTCTGGGTCTTCTTTACTGACATGAAGAATTGGAAGTCATAAAACCTGACTGGGTGTTAAAAGTTTCATTATTTTAAACAAAGAAATAAAGAGTTTAGTGTTAAATCACAAGAGAAACTGATTTCAATCTCAGGTGACTGGCACCATAAAATATCCACCAGTTGCCTATTTACATGTAAGATTTTGGAGTTAAAAAGCTAAAATCTAAAATTAAAAGGAGTCTGGCAGGGACTTCAGAAACATGCTTCTCAGAGAAAATCATGAACACTGAGTTGGTAGAACTTGCTTGCAACTGTTCAGTTTTGTTTTTTCCTCTAGCCATCTAGCATGTTTTCCCCCTTCAGTGATGATGTAAGTACATATGAATGGCACTCAGCCATCCATATTCTCCCACCTGATTCTAGGTTAGTAGTGTGGTCTGTGGTTTTGAACCAGAATTAAATAAACTGGCCTATACAGAAAAGTGTGGGCTTATTAGCCCCATACCCTCACCAATCATAACTATTAATTCTTGCCTATTCAAAGTTTGATTATCCAGTGTTTTGGATTATTCAGGCTCTTCAATTCTGCTCCCTGACTCTGTTGTTTTCCCATTTCACTATTCATTTTAATGACAAAATTAAAATAAGTTAAGTTTCTATATTTTAGCAACTGAAGTAAAAAAGCTTATGGGAGAGATAGTGGAAATTATTCAGAGGAAGGAAATTTTTTATTAATTTATCCTACTTCGCATACAGAAGCAAAATAACTGACATTTATTTAGAGCTTTAGGGTTTGTGAAGCACTTTTATTTTCTCATTTCTCCTTGGAACAATCCTATACTGTACTTGTTCTTATTATTCCCATTTTATAGTCAAGGAAACTAAAACTAAGAAAAAAAGTCATGTTACTTGACCAAGATCACACTGTAGTGTCTAAGATGGGCTATGAAGCCAGGTCCTCTGGACTCCAAGTCCAGTGATCAGTATATTATGCCAGACTACCTTTCAGAAGAATAGTGTCATATAGCAGTTATGATTGTTAATTAGCAGTTATTTTCTGGAAGAAAGTTAATTTTGTACCATGTCTGAAAAGATTTCAGAAATGCTTTGTGATTATATGTAGATGTTTCAACTTTATTTTAATCTTATTTTGAATCACATTTTGACTGAAGACACTCTAGAGTTAGTGACTTATAAGTTGGAAATACCTAATTTTTTCAACATAACATATCATCATTAGAGCATTGAAATATAATTATTATCTTAGTTATAAATTTACTTGTACATCATGGTTCACTGTTCTTTTAAATGATGGAATTCAGCTCATACACTTCTAAAATGTATTGAACTATACTCTCTGTCACTTTTTACAGAACTCTGGCTCTAAGAACCTTGTCCAAGTTCATTATATGTTCATTTCTTCTTAGTTTACAAAGGCTCATGGGACTTCAGCTCCAGGAAAAGAAATGGATTATGATACCAGAGCAGAAGGCCCCAGAAATGGCAAGAAGCCTCATACTACTAAAAGGCCTTTTCTATTTAGAAAAGGTAGTTTACCCAGTCATTCCAGAGAAAATATAGAATAACATTGTCTGTTGTACTTGTCTTTTTTAGCATATTCTCATTTTCTTTTCTATAGAAACAATCAAGTTTCCCTTTTAAGATTATTTATAACACTATTTTATAAACAGATAAAAGCTACCTTTATTCTTGGTCACTTAGAGCCAATAATCATTCATTCAACAAGTCACATAGCATCCAATTTCCTAAGGAAACACCCTAATATTTTTTAAGCTAGTCTGTTTGAAAAAGACAACAGGATACAAAAAATCAATGTTTTCTCTTTATATCTGAGTTGCAGGTACTTGGGGTCTGCATGATTTTACACCTTGAGATCACAAGGAGTTAAACCACATTCTAGTAAGGGGTTTTCCTCTGCCAGAGACCTGTTCAAAGAGTACCAAAGCTCAAGACATATACATTCTTCATCCAATAACTTGTCCCATAATTGGTATATTGATTGCTAATGTCATCATGATTTAGTATATATAACCCCCCCACATGCACACAGCAGCCAACAATCCAAAAAGTCATTGTTTATTCATTGTAACTCCCAAACTGGCCCATGTCAGCTCCTGCTTGAGGCTTGACTGATAGAAATCAGCAAATGATTGGACGCACACATTCTTAACATGACTGACCCATGACATCTTAGAGGGCAGCAAGGGAGCCTGTCATTACACGTACAATACTCTTCTTTCTTCCTCCTTATCTATCTCCAGATGACTGAGATTTTTATTAACTCATTAATGACTGAAGATGTCATTAGAAGCAGTGGGGAAGGGTTAGGCTGTTTTTTTTTTTTCTTTAAGTGGGAATAAGCATATGATTGGCTCCAGGAAAAAGAAGAAATGGGTTCATTGATGATACAGCTAAGCCAGATCAAGTGTGCAGGCTAATTTATTTCATTAGAATTTGAAATTTGATTGACAAGCTCTGGGTCTGAAAAAATGGAAAGAAAAAGGTCTGGAGGTTTCCAAAGTGGATTTTTGATAAAGGTATGTAGCTATATGATAATAAAAGATATAGCATTGGATACAAGTCTGTTATTTCCATTATATTATGAGGTAGACATCACCAGCACAAGGAGACAAACAATATTTCTTAGTCTAGATGTTTGGAAGGTTTTTTTAAATAGTATCATCTCTGTATTTGCATAAATTCTTGGGTTTAATCCTTTCCATCTGAATTATGGGCTCCCAAGGAAACACTCCTCACTTTAAAACTTTAGAATATTATAAGTTAACTGGTGATTTTCATTACATACTCCCTTATACAGAGAATAAGCTGTAGAGAACAAACTTCAATAAGTATGATAACCCTTTTAGAAAGACTCAGAAAAACTGGCAACAACAAGGTGCCTTTCATTAAGTATAAAGGCTTTGAAGTGGAATTTCAGCTGATTTTTCTCTAGGGTTCAGCCTGGGGCATATCAGGAGACTGCTTAGAGAAAAGGTTTACATTGATTTGATCAGCCTGGATAATTCTCTTTGCAAAGAGCATGTGTCCCACAGTTCATATCCTCAAATACATCACAAATTAATGAATCCTCATAAGCACCCTAGAGGAACAATTCCCATATTAGAGAGTAGTGGATTGAGACACCCCCAAAAAATTCTACTTGAGGAAGCTGATGTTTCCATTGAGACTTAAATGTTCCTGGTATCCAGCTTTATCTTCAGGGAACCAAAGTACACCTTTTTTCCTTCACTATTTTACTAGGAAAGGATTTAACCTACTCTGTATTGTACTTATTATTTTATTGTACTTACTATTATTACTAATCATATAATTATAACTAACATTTATAACCTTTAATTTTATTTTTATTTTTGAAGATATACCAGGTTAGTCTCTAAGATAATCCTCTGATACTACAATTTAAAATATTTTTTTAAATCAAAATTTAACTTTCCATCTGTCTTATGACCCAACATGATACCAAAATTACAGATAAAAATGGTGAGGCCGATGTATATGTAAGTGTGTATATATGTAAACCAATAAAAAAAATTCCAAATATTTGGTGACAGAGATTTAGGTTTAAACTGTTCATTTAGAACCATGAAGTGATTTGGTATCCTTCACTAACCCTTGACTCATTTATTAAATAGGACATAAAAATTTCCCTAAAATTCCCATTTGTATTCACTATCAGAAAATATAAATATAGTCTATTATCTACAACATACACTAAAATACTTTGATTTGGTTGGTTAATTCTTTCAATCAATATCCTGAAAATATTACCTCTTCTAAATCTTTAAATTCCTTATTCCAAGTAACATTTCATGACTGGATTTTGGGGGGTTTTTGTTTGTTTTCACATGAAGGAATTTTTTTTTCTTTCTGATGTTTACATATCTCATTTGGAATGATGTCATTTTAGAACTGTTGGCTGCAATATTCATTCTAATGGATATCTAGGGATAGGGGTGGTGTATAGGGTATTCAATGCCAAACCCTTTTCAAGGCTACTCATCTGCCTTTGTTTTACACCTGTCTCTCAACTCTCACCTGTGGTTCCAGCGTAGTATATGCAACATACCACACCCCAAAAAAACTATTTCAGCACATAGGCTGAACAAGTTTGAGGGTAACCAACAAGCCTTAAACCCCTTTGAATTAGGGGGATATCTACTCCAAGCATATAAATTCTTCCCCTGACAGAATGGGTGGGTGAGACAATTTGTTTCAATGGCCATGAAGGCAGCTAAAATTCAGTCCTTGAAGATGCCAGGGCCATCTACTGCATCCTGAACCATTGCCAGTCATCTTAACTTTTGTCCTGCCCTGGATTCTGATGACCCTAGAAGAAAGAGTAAGGCTGAGAATTTTGTGCAACTCTGCCTTACTTAAATCCAATTCATGAGACAGTCAAGACATCACCTGTGATGTCATTTGTCCTCTTCAAAAAACAAAGGACAAACAACAAACACTAAGGTTATGGACCAGAACTGTGATTTTCCTGGAACAGGGAATTCTTTCTCAATATTGCACCTTAGGAAAGAGAAATCACCTCCTATGTTTAATAACACCAAGCTGATTCATACTAGAGGTAAGAATTGGATCTATGATTTCACTGGTGTAAGGAACTCCAAGATGAGGAGTTTACTTTACCAATACAGGTTGACACCTTCTCTGAAACTTATTTTTTAAAGAGTTGCCTAGAGCAACACTTTGGTTTTAAGACTTTTTCAAGGGCCCACAAGTTCTTGAATATTTCATTATAATACTAAAAATATTTTCATTTTTAATATAATAAATATATATTAATATAACCCACATAAACTAAAGCTCATTGGTGGGGTCTTTGATAATATTTAAGAGGGCAAAGGTTTGAGACTAAAAGTTTTGAGAATGGCTAGACTAAAGCATTGAAAGACTGTGACTTGGCCAAGGTAACATACCGTGTTTCCCCGATAATAAGACACTGTCTTATTATTTTTTTGGACAGAAAAACACCAGAGGGCTTATTTTCAGGGGAGGGCTTATTTTAATGAACTTTGACAGCAATTTTAATAAACAGGAAAATGTGAACAAAAAAATGTACCTTTATTCAATAAGCAAATCACTGGGGAAGAACAGGATGACACGCTCACTGCTGCAGCTCTGATTGGATGCAGCTCGGAGCGTGGCGTGCGTTTCACGGCGAGGGGAGGGGGGGACGGTGCATACAGAGGGTACCATAATGTAGCGTGTAGTGCAGGGGATCACCTTCACAGTAGCAATCTCAGTAGGGCTTATTTTCAGGGGAGGGCTTATTTTAGAGGAATCTTACACAGTAAGGGGAGGGCTTATTTTCAAAATAGGTCTTATTATCGGGGAAACACGGTAGCCAGTATGTCAGGAGCATAACTTTAATCCAGGTCATCCTAGCTCTGCAGCTCACCCTTTATCCACTCTACCACACTGAATTTCATGATTTATGTGTAAAATAATATCTAGCAATAGCTCCTAAATCTGTGACAAATCTAACCAGGTCCGACAAATTACCCAGCAAGGTATCTATTTTGTCCCATCTAATAATAAGGGTACTCTAAAGTTATGTAGCAACAAAGTCTAATAAATAGCCTCATTTCTTTTTTCATATGTATATCCCAGCTCAAGAGCTTCCTAAATAATAAATCAGATTGCATTATTTTTTTTAACTTTTTGTTGTTTTCAAATGATGAATCACAGTTTTAACTCATTTTTTCTTTCCTCAAAAGCTGATGTCTAGGAAGCTTCCACCAAAATATGAACGTTAGCTAATTTGGAGAGTGTGGATAAAAGGAAGACATCATGAGTAAGAAATCAGCTAAGAAGTTCATAAAGTACCTAGCACTAAAAATATTTCTTAAGCTGGGATCCATAGTCTATAACTAGGTGGAGATGGAGAAAAAATTATAGCTTTATTTCAATTTAATTGCTTTCTTTCATAACTTTACATATTTTATTATTTTAAAAACACTGTACTGAGAAGGGGTCCATAGGTTTCACTAGACTGTCAAAAAGGATACATATCACATACACACACACACACACACACACACACACTTTTAAGATTCTAGGTTTTTCTAGATTTCTCTTCTAGATTCTCAAGTCTATACCCCACCAAAAAAAATATTTCAAGACTCCCCCAAAATAAAACTCTTGAAATATTCTCCAAGAGATTTAATACACAAGGGAAGAAATATTCCACCCAGAAATAAGGGAATACAGTTTAATAAACTTACATAACCACAATCTAGGTAGGGAAAACTGTGGTAGTAGGTGTGGGCAGTTGTTCAGTCTAGGGACAACATGGCCCTTCATTTATAGAACTTAAATTCTAATAGAGGGATAAAATGCATCCATCCCTCTGTATGTGTGACAGAAAAAGGAAAGGCAGAATTAAGAAGTGGACTGAGGGCTTGCCTTAGACTAAGGAAGATCTGAGTTCATGTCTTTCCTCTGATACCTACTACTCGAATCTAAAAGAGAGAAAGAGAAGAAGAAAAAATCCAATGAGAATCTAAGAATGAATCTTATACCTTAGCTCCCCATGAAGTTCAATGGAATAAAACCATAGACTAATACAGAAGCCAGAGACATCATCCCATTATACTTTTTGACTTTGAACTCAACAATTACTCATTAGTGTGCTCCTGTTTGTTAATGTTTACTTCTGAAGAGATGGAAATCAATATGAAATGAAACAATCATAATAAAAGGCCAGGATTCGCCAGCAATAATGGGGAAAGGTGTGCGAGTTGGAAGAAAGTACAGTAGAGGAGCCCGTGACAAGTCATGATAAATGGGTCGTTATAAAATTCATGTTTAGGCAGCACCAGGCTGGGGATAATGCCATTCGTCATGGCAACACTGGGCTGCTAATGAGCCCTCATTGCATATTCATGTCAGTGGCGTTTCTTCTCTCCCTCCTACCCTGAACCAATGCCTGGTAAATATCCCCACCTCAAGCTGAAGCTCAGCCTAGGTTCCCCCCCCCAACTTTTTTTTTTATTTGTTATGTTGCAGCAATTACACTGTAAAAGTGCTGCACAAGATTGATTGCTCTGATCTGTAGTTCAATTGTAAATTAGAATACACATCCCCCTAGGGACACACGGCCCCTATTTGTGATTAAGAAAAAGCCCCATAATAGACTAATAGCTAAAGTTCTCTCTCTTTTACTTTCAGGCAATTAGCTTGATGAAATGGCCTCTTTTTGTGTACCCTGGAAGTGTAAACCGATATCATAATGAAGTATATGATGTTTATTCTATTATTTTCACCTTGCCATGTATGCAGGAATGCATAAATAATGGCTGCTTTGTCTAGTCCATTTACTGATTCACAAGTAAACTATTTCTTAAAGATGCAGTATGTGCTTTCTAAGCCTAGAGTTAAGCAGTTGTCTGTGAGTTAACCCTGATACAAAGGATAGCTGTGCTGAGAAAAGGGAGGGAGAAGTATTTTGTCACTGAACAGGTAGTCAGTCCTGTGGTTATCAGGGTAAAAGGAAGCATTTGTGTGGCTTGGAAGAGCTGTTCTGGGGAATGAGATCACAAGCCCAAATTTCATGCCTTTGGGGTCTGGGATGATCCCCTGGTACTTTCAAAAGCCATAGTGTTGGTTTTCTGGTCTGGCCAGGTTCCAGCTTTTGATATAGAAACCTTCATCTATACTCATCTGTTGGGGTGAGTGGCACTGTGTCTGTTAAACAGCTGCTTTGGCATATATCTCTGAGGAGGCCATAGTAATCTTTATGTATTCTGTAGTTTGTACCTGGGAATTTTAAATTTGGAAATTTTCTTGGGGATAAAAAAACAACTCATCTTTCCAAGATGCAGTTTTCTCACTTGAGTTGTCCAATGTAGAACTATTAGAATCCTTAATTTAGTTTTATATGAACTATTTAGTTTAACTGAGTTAAATGTGAAAGTAAAAATTTATATAGCCATTTATGATTTGAAAAGGATTTTAAATGCATTATCTCATTTGATCTTTAAAACAACCCTGTGAGGTAGGTACTACAGGAATCGTCTCTCTACTTTATAGGGAAGGCAAATTGAGCCTCAGAGAGGTTGTTACTAGTCCAGGATGTCTCAGATAGTGAGCTTCTGAGATGGAAATTGGACCTAGAGAATCCTTGACTAAGAATAACATTCCATCTCTTACACCAGGCTGCCTCGGTTAAATGTTAATAGAAATTACTAGTACATGGTCCCTTAAGGATTGCAAAGAACATTATACTTGTTATTTCCTTTGAGTCTCATGACAAACCTGTGAAGTATTCTCTTGCATATTATTCTCCCTGTTTTACAGAGGAGGACACAGACTTGGAAATGACAAATGACAAATGACCATAGTCACATAGCTAGTAAGTATCTGAGGGTATATTTGAATTCAGGGCTTTCTGCCTTCAAGTCCAATCCACTGCAAGGTATCTAATTATTTTAAGCTAGGGGTATGAAATGTAAGTGGTTCACAATGTATACCAGATTAAAATGTAATTGTTGTTTGGTATTTGCAATCATGTCTGACTCTTTGTAACCCAATTTGGGGTTTTCTTGGGAAAGATACTGGAGTGGTTTGCCATTTCCTTCCCCAGTTCATTTTACAGATAGGGAAACTGAGGCAAACTGAGTTAATAGACTTGCCCAGGGTCACAAAGCTAGGAAATATCTGAGACCAGATTTGAACTCAGAAAGATGAGTCTTCCTGACTTCAGATCTGGTGTTCTATCCACTATGCTACCTGGCTGCCCTTAAAAATGTAATTGGGAAATATTTAATAAAATACAATAAATCCCAGGTAACATCATATTTTAAAATTAAGTCAATATGTCACTTGCAGAGATCCTTAATTGTGGATTAGTAGTCCCAATTTCTATTTGAGTTTGACACCACAGGTTTAAGTGATTTCCGTACTCCTATGGAATCATGTGGTTTTTGTATCCTTTTCATTCATTGGTTAAATTTCACTATATCTCCTGCACAAAATGTCCTGGTGTCAAGAATGAAACAGAAGAGATTGAGAGGTTGAAGAAGGGAGGGTAAAAGCAAACAAACAAACAACAACAAAAACATTCAGTGTCCAAAAATTATTCACGATGGTTTTACTAGACTGGTTAACTCCGTGAGAGTGTTTTACTACTTGTGTTCCAATCCTCTTTCACTCATCAATAATGCAATTTAGATTACATACCAAATCCTTCCCAGACAAATGCTGTCTAAGTAAAAGCTTCCCCATCCCTCTTCAATAGTGAACTCTGTTACATTTGCTGACATATCTATGGCAGTCATTTCAGTGAGTATCTCAGACTACTGGATAAAAGAGAAGTGACAGTGAATATGTTTAAAATAAAACAAAATATCCCCTCTCCCAAACACACTACATCGGAATGTTTATTCCAACACTCCTCTTTTTCACGATTAATTATTGAAGTGATCTTAATTTAGAAATGTTGTTGTTCATCCTTCATTCTCAAAGAGGATCTCATCATCAGGAAGATGATGCCATGACTTGCAAGTGAATTGGATTAAAGTGAGGGAGGATTGTGCAAAGTCACTAGCCTCACTCTACTCCACAGCCATTTGGGTTCAATGGCAAGATATAGATCAAGACAACTGGAGATGGACCCAGATGTATTATTCTTAAAAGAAGCCAGAATTTTTCCCAAGACCAACACTATTCTTTTCCTAAATTGGACACTTTGGGGAAAGTTCAGCATTATAGTCTAACCAGTTGAGTATGATTTTTTTTTCTGTTCATCTCCCAAAGTACTATAGGCTAAGCCACCCACTAAGTTTTCAAGGAAAGATGAGCATTTCTTTTTAAGTCCTTGTGATAAAACTACACGTTTTTACAGTTCTGGAATGCCTTTGCTGCCATCCTCTTTAATTTTCATTACATTAAACTAATGTCTAAGTCTTAAATCCATAACAAATATATATTTCCATTCCTCATATAAATTTCTGAACTGTCTAGCCCCATTGTAGCTACATCTCAAGTACTCTGTCATTCCCTTAGTTGTGGACTGCTTACCTTCTACCAAAGTAAAATTCAATTCAGCAGAACTAATTCCAGGTGAAAAAAAAATCTTTCGTGTTTTTTTTCAAAGATTTTTTATAATACAGAGTTTGTGACTTTATTAAAAACCACTTTCCCTAACATCCTCAGAGCAGGCAGGACAGGTATTAATTATGGTCTCCATTTTACCCATGAGGATCCTGAAAGAACCTCCAAGAGGTTTTTAAGTCACATAGTGGCAGGCCCAGTTTTAGATTGCTATCTTCTTTCTACTTCACACTGAGTTCTGAAAGCCATTTAAGCTCATTGTAGCTAATTACTACTATAATGCAGTTTAAACAGTACCCTAATGACCTAAAATATGTTCTATATTCTTCAAAATGACAAACAAACTTGAGAGAAATGTTTATACTGAAAGAATTAGTGAAATGTAGAGGAAAAGTCTTGGGTTTGGAGTCAGAGGGCATGTTTTCAAGTTTCTGTTCAGTAACTTACTAGCTGTGCTTCCATGGGAAAAGTCCCTTTAATTCCTTTTGACTCCTTTTTCTCTGCAATAGAGTTAGAGGTGAGACTAATTCATCTGTAGGACCCATTCCACCTCTAATAGGACTCAAAGTCCTATTACCCATGATCATATTCAATCCGATTGAAAAATATTTACTTTCCTGAACAATAAGGTAAGAAAGATGAAAAATGTCATAGCCCCTACACTCAGGGAGGACATTTTAAATGTTCACTTACTACATAAGTTGTAAAAATAGGTTTCTAGGTAATAATAAATGAATGTAACTACAATTCTTCTTGCCCCATCCAAGGTAAGTTTCCATTTCATCGACAAGTAGGTAGATAACACCACAAATTTCCAAACTAAAAGGCAGAGTTATCCTTTTTTTTTGATCTCATGATTCACCAAGATAAGCGGGATCTACAAAAGTAAGCATTTTCTCTCTCTGTGGCTCTCTAAGACCTAGCAAATGATAGAGAACTGAATTTATAGTCAGTGATCATGGGTTCCCTGCCCAGCCCTGCCTCTTAACTAATAATGGCTACTTGGACAAGTCATTTAACCACTCTAAGCCTCAGTTTCCATATCTGGAAAACAAAGATGATCATACTTGAACTATACACTTCCCTGTTTGATATGGGAGATGATATTATAATTACTATTTTATTTTATTTTTAGGAGTCAGTAGCTTCAAAGGCTCAAACAAGATAACATAAACATCCATTATGATGGAAAAGATGAAAGAAGACTGTTCTTATTGATAAAATAAGAAGAAAATCATTTTCATTATCTCATATGCATTTAAGTACTATCTACTTGGTTAGCCATCCTTCTTAGTTGTAGAAATTCCAAATCAACTTCCCCAATATCCTCAACATCATAGGGATTGGGGTGGGGGTGAGAGAGTGGGAAGGGAACTAAAGGGAGCAAAGGAGAGAAGTCCTCTCCTCTACCTATTTATTTTGCCACTGAAAAGTTTTGGATTATTTAAAAAAATTTTGCTTTGTTTTCCAGAATTTAAACTTACACCACTGCCCCCAAAATAAATTGGAGTTATAATCAGAGTATCTTGTGTCAAATACTCCTTATTTTATGCAAGTCACATAAATTTCTCTGGGCCTCAGTTTCTTCATCTGTAAAATAAGAAGGTCAGATGAGAATCACTAATGGGCCTTCTAGCTCTAACTCCATATAACCTAAAGCTTTACATCTTTACATATTCTTAAACTCCTTTACCAAACACAAAAAAACAAGATATCCAAAAAAAAATCCTGTTGACTCTAAAATTAATGAGAGAATTTGCAGCAGGTAATATCCAAACTTGCCTCATTTTAGCACAAATAATACACATACACATATTGGTCATGATATAGAAACAAAATTTGTCACTGGTTAATGCTGTGTCTACATATGCAAGTGGAAAATTGAGGAAATTATCTTGACAACTCAAGTGAGGATAAAAACACTACTTTGCCTCAATTGTTTGAATACTTTAGAGGGGGTATAAATCATCTGTTCCTAACTAAGATAATTGTGTCATTTTCTACTTTGTGTGTGTTTGTGGAGGGGGTGATTATGACAATACATAAAGAGGTTTAGAACCCTCAGGAAAGAAAAGCTTCTAGGTGAAACAACTATAAAGATCAGAATTGTAATTAATGATTCAAATTTCACCTCCTCTCTAACCAACTAGTTGTTAGGTGGGTAAAATTATATTACCTATGATTCTTTTTCTATTTGCATTGCCAAAGAAGTGGATTTAATGAAAGATGGAATTTTATGTCATTACATATTTAAAGTCCAGAAAAGACTACACCAAGAAAAACATATATATCTGTACAACATAAGCCTACACAGAGTTTATGAACTAAATATGTGGATTGCTATTTTTTTGCACAGGAAGCATAGCATTTATAATATGATTCAAGAAGAGGGAAAGACATTACTTTTCCTGATTTGGGTACATTTTTAGGAGGATATTTTTATAGGTGAAGTCATCTTGTCTTTTTTTTTATACCAACTCTAGTTAATACAAAATATTTCTGCCCTGTGATTTGAACACAAAGAGAGAAATCCTAGGTAACATAGTTTGAGGAAAATGTGTGGTGAGTCTATCATTTGGAAACTCAATTCTAGCAAGCACTATCAATTTTGAGAAAACTATTCAAAATATAGGTAGAAATACTAGAAAAGATGTGACCATCTAAAGCATACTCACAACTAAATATCTTTCTTTTCTAGTTTAGGAGTTAAGGTTCATCATTTACTTGAGAGGATTTGAGGTCATTTCTGAAAAAGTGGAAAAAAAGATCAATTTTTTTCTTCTATCTAGGCCATTTTTACACCAGTGACAGGGGATGCAAAAACCTGAAGTTCAAGTACATGTTTTCATTCTAAGAGTATAATATGTATATATGTGTGGATTTCAGTAAAGATTCCACCAATGAAAACAGCTACAACTTGCCACTCAATCATTCTCTTGCAATGCACAAAAAAGGGAGGGGCATATTGAGTGTATGTCCATTAAAAGTTTGAAACCCAAATCAAAATGAAAACTTTTAAAAATGAAAAATCACTTCCTTGAATTCTACCCTTCTCCTCCTTTTTTCTAGAAATTCCAAATATTGTTTATAACTGAGAAAGTAGCATCATTACTTTTCAAAAATACTTGCTACATCACAGAAACTCAGTACTTCAAAGCTTAGTTTTTTCTTCCTCCTGGATATTCCCTCCATAAAGGCAGATCACCATTCTCCTATGTCTTATCAGAAAGCTTTTGAAAATTACCATGACCAAGAAATCCATCACCTTATAGCAAGGTTGTGCTGGAGACAGCTCTAAAAGGTCTGTAAGCCAATTATTAAATTTTCAGTGTGAGTACAGTTCCACCTCAGAAACTGGTAGTTCCTGTAAATCAGGAACTGATTTGTTGTTTGGTTGATTGTCTGGAAAAGAAAGCATTAAGAATACAAATAAAACTTGAAAGTATGTGTGTATATATATATACTTGGTTTTCCAGAACCTGATCATCAATCATTTACCAGCATATCCTTGTATTACTCAATCAACAGTGCTTGAACTCAGTAGGAGTGTAGTAGAAGACTCAGGGAATGAACTTATCACCAGACTAGAGGCTTTGTGACTATACAATAATAATAATTATAATAATGATAATAATAACTGGCATTTATAGAGCATGTAAAGGTTTGCAAAATGCTTTCTATTCATTGCTTATTTGGTCCTCCAAGACTTCTGTTGTATGGCCAATTGAGTGGAGCTTCCTGAAACTGGACAGGACCCTGTAGCTGGGCCTACAGTCTCATGGTAAATTGCTTAAATTTCTCTTAGAGATATTGAAAATTATTTCTGTATAGTAATGAAATTCATGTCAGACATTCTCCAGCATTCACATTTATCTTGCCCTCAACCAGGCTTCCATATCACCTCCTGGTCATTTTAGAAGCATGCCTCCACCACATATGTCCCCTTACTTCCTTTCTAGGCCTTCTTTAGTTTGCACAGTGTTTGGAAGAGTACAGAACATGAAGTCAGGAAGATCTAAGTTAAAATCCAGCATCAGACATTTATTAGCTAGGTAACCCTGGAGAAGTCACTTGCCTTCTTTCTACCCTATATTCTCATCTATAAAATGAGGATAATAACAGTACCTCTCTCCCAGGATTGTTGTCATGAAAAAAATGAGAATATTTGTTCGGTGTTTTGTAAACCTTAACTCTATAAACCTTAATCTATAAATGTGATTATTATTGTTGTTGTTATATAAATTTCTTAAGAGTAGAGACTGTCTCAATCACTTGTGTTTGAATTCTCATCCCTTAATACAGTACCTAGAACATAGAAAAGGCTTTAGAAATGCTTTATTACTGATTTTACCACAAGGAGTTCTGAAGGACAACAAACAAAAGCAAAATATATGAAAACATCACTTTAATTGCTAATGAAAGCTCATTAGAGATGAATCCTCCTGCAGCATTTTCTAGACAACTTTTACTAGTTCTGTGAACATGCTCCAAAGAGTTTTCATGTTAGGAAAAGCAAAAAGTAATAGATGTTTCACATGCTTGGCTTCTTGCTTTGTGAATCAAATAATAAGCAAATAACAAAACTCTGACATTTTCTTCTTAATTCAACCGGAAAGTAATCGTTTGCTTCTCATACTGTTTCTTATGAAAGAAACAACTTTCCCTTCATATCCCACCCCCCAAGTAAATCCACTTTTAACCATCTTAAAGTGATAAAATACTCTCCATATCAAGTCATTCTTGACTTTTTGCCAAAGGCCTAATCACGCAATTAAAATTAGTCACTGTAAGTGCTAAAGTAATATAATGTTAATAGATCATTTTATACTGTGAACAGTTTTTAAAAGTCATTCCTAAGTTGTTATTATTACCATACTGAATATTGGCATTTCTGCTGACTCTATTATAGGTTCTTAAGTCTGAGAACATTATTAGGTAACATTCGCTACTTGTTTGAGAGGCAACATGGCATATTCAATAGAACATGAAAACTTAGTGGGAAGATCTGAATTCAAATCCCTTCTTAAAAATTATGTAACTCTGAACTGATCACTTAACCTCACTGACTTTTAGTTTCTTGTTCTGTAAAGTGATAATAACAATACTATCAGAAATACTATGAAATACAATCAGGGCTTTTCTGAGGAAGGAATGGCATAAACTGTGGAATGCACTATAAACTGCTTTGCAAATCTTAAAGCACTATGTTAATGTAAGCACTTTCATTTTAATTCTCTGAGTTTTGAATCAGGCTTCTAAAATGGACTATATTTCACATTTCTTTCTCAGTATATTTTCTTTGATTTGCAGTGAGAGAAATGAGTGCTTCCTTCTCATGTCATAATAATTTAGTCTTGAAATATACAGGACAACAGACATTGAGCATGATAATATTGAGTGTACCTATGTGTGTGGTTTTTTGGTGTGTGTGTGTGTGTGTGTGTGTGTTTTAAAAGAAAATGAAATGAACCATAAAATAAGCTCTTAATAGTAATCTAAGAAATAAAGTAAAATCATTTACAACACATGGGATTGTTGTAGGATATGTCAAAGATTAGATGGTTTAGGAAGGGCAAAATCCTAAATGTGGAAACAATTACAATGAAATTCATGACTCATTAGCAAACATTCCATATTGTATCTCTCATTTCTGGGTCAACGTTAATAGAACATATTTGCTTCAGTTTTCATATATTTTGCTCGCTTTTCTGTTATTATTTCTACCCAGTTTTTGCCTAATAAACCTAAAAGAAAGACTCTTTGTGAAGTTCTTTCTTTCTTAGTTTTAAACAACTTACTCCTTAAGGTGAGTAGTGGAGTCAAATTAATTTTTCTTTACTGTATATTCAAGGTTCAAGCTGATAATAGATGCATTGCTTGTGAACCTTTGTCAAATAAAATGACTTGGAGAAAACACGTGCCAACTGATGCCAATGAGGATTTTGGTAGCATGCTATTTTGTATGCAAAATGGCTAGTGAACTGAAGTACCCAATACTATACATAATGGGAACCAGATGTCTAAGAGAGAGAGAGAAATATTTTATAGCAATAAATGTGACATTGAATATTAAGGGCTTTTTTATTTTTTTAAACAACTACCTAGTCTTGCTGTCTTCATATTAAATGCTCCCCCCACCTGAAAAGAAATTCACCTTTCATTCTGTAAAAGTGGAATTGGCTAATTCACTACTTCATAATCTTCAACAACAAAAAAGCACCTACTTTGAAAAAAAAACAAAGCAAAAACTCAAACATTAAGAAAAATAATCAGGGTGGCCAGGTGGCTCAGTGAGTAAGAGCACCGGCCCCAGTGTTGGGATGACCTGGGATCGAATCCGGGCTCAGATACTTAGCACCACATGCAGAAATAACTGGCCGTGTAACCTTGAGCAAGTTACTTAACCCCAATTGCTTTAAAAAAAAAATAATAATAATCCATAAGAAACATCATTTTGGAATTAGCTAATTGGCTTTAATAGGTTGGGTTATTTTTCAGCATTTGAAAAGGAAATACTCATTTTCTAGTTTTCTCCTCTTCTTATGTCTAAAGAGAATTTCCCATGTATATTATAAGCCCAACCCCAAATTTGATTCTCCAGGAATTGAGTAGGGTACTACCTACTTAGACTAATGAACCCAGATCAAACTAGCAACCTTTATGATTAGCATTACTTCTCTGTTCAATAATGAAAGTGCCTCAAAATATAGGAAGGCCTTGAATATGTTTTTGTGAAGGAGGACATTTGAAAATTTTGAAAACATTTTTCTCTAAAACCACTATAGCACAAGAAACACACAGCAGGTGATGGAAGTTTAGGTTTTAAAAGAGTTTAGGACAGTCAGAGGTGTACAGGACGATGGTAAAGGCGGGACTAGAGTAATTGTGCTTCAGAAATTCCATATAAACAGTGAATCCAAGATGACAAAAAAAAATTGATTTCTGTAGTGTAGAGGGTTAACAAGTTAAAGGTACTAGTGAGGGCAGAGAGTACATTCAGAGAGAGTAGAATATAGAAAAGGGTATAGGCAAGGAGACAATAAGATGTAATGGGGAAGCCCACAGTTGAGTTTTCAAAGGTAAAACCATGCTTGCTAATGATAACAGTGAAGGTTCATTTGGTGATATATGGTCACAAAGTTGGTATAGTCCAGAAAACTGATGTATTATGAAGGTGAGGTATCTTATGGGTTGCTAATAGAGAGACTGAAGTTACCAAGAAAAAGCAAGTGATGAAATAGACAGCTACTAAAGCCATTTAGAAAGATGGATTTGATTTCTGGGGCTGGGGGTACATTAATATAAAAAGTTACATACAAGGTTATATGATGAATAAAAGAAAGGGATGGTATAAGTTCCAAATAAAAATCTAAAAGATAGTAGCAATTCATTTATCTGAAGATGGCATTGGGAAGTAAGACAAAAACTAATTCTCTCACTGGGTGAAGGGAGAGTGGGACAAAGTAGGATTTTCCCAAGGAAGAGTATCACACAAGCAGAATAGTTGCTGAATTTTGGTTTTGCTTTTGTTTTGTAATAGCAAGGAACTAGAATGTCTATGAATGCAATAATAGAATTAAGTAACTGAGAGAAAGGATTGACAGGGAAGGAGAGAGAAAAATGAAGGAAGCCTTAGGTTGAGAAAATAAATCTATATGTATGTGTGGATTTAGGCAATAGTAGCCAGTGAAATGATTTGAAATTCAGAGGTCATGGAATGATATCTTATTTTTCATAAAACTTGAAAATCTGAAGATCTTTCAGGATAGTAATAAATCAGCACAGACAGGAAAATGGCACGACAGAGGAAATACTAGAGAATACATCATAGAAGATACATATAGACATGCAGAAAGAGAAAAACAAGGACCCTACTCAAAAATGTATACACAAGCAAAAGCAATAAGATGTGGGCCCATCTAGACATGAGCACCAAAGTTGAAGCTATCCCCCAACATTTTGAGCCTCAAAATGTAGGGGGATATTTGAACTGATATTTTCTCTCCCTTTCCAAACTCCTAGAGCACTTATTATCTTTATTGGTCATTTACCAATCGCGTACTTCTATGTTATAGCTTTCCTATCGTTGTCTGTGGTTCTTTCTTTCATTATTATTGTATAACTTTACATGGATTTATATCATCTCCGTAGGTGGACTGTAAGGTCTTTATGTAAAAGGAATGTGCTTTACTCTTCTTTGTTTCCCTCTTAGCAACTAGCAACGGTGCCTGACGCACCAGAAATGTCAATAAATATCTGTTGGTTTCATTTCATAATTCATTCATCTGTTCTTTTCGTTTAGATATGTAGAATAGGGCTAAAAAAAATCTTATCTATTTTTCTGTCCTCCCCTTTTCTCCAGTTGTTCATGCCATCTTTATAGCTAATCTCTCTTTCTGTACAATTTGATTCCATTTCTTTTTTTTGTTTTTAAAGGAGGTACAAAACAGCTAGTCAGCATCCCATAATCAATCAACAGTTCTCCAAAGATTATTTCAAAATTTAACTCTACATTTCCCTTCTTTTTTCTAAAGAATCTCAGATCCTTAAACTTCCATAATACTATGTAATGGAATTGGTCAGGAAGCATAGGTTGAAACCCTATGTCCAGCACCAACAAGTAATACCATGCTGGAAAGCTTCAATAAACAGCCCTTGAAATAGTAAGTGAACACCTAGCTGCCCTTGATAATTATTATCATACTTGGCCCAGATAAAATGCACTCTCATGTACAGAAAGATATAATAGATAGTTGTGAATTTTGAGCCATTGCTAGTGATATTTGCATGGCTATAAAGTGGGAGGGGTACTACAGAATGGACAAAGGGCAAATATTGTGCTAACTTTCAAAAAAAGACCAAAAAAGCTCTACACACTATAGGCCAATGAGTTTGATTTTAATTCCTGGGAAAATTCGAGGATGGATTTTAAAGAGATGATTACTGAATCTAGAAAAGGAAATTGTGATTATAAAGAGTTGGCATGACTTCATCAAAAATAGGTCAAGTCAAGAAAAAGAACAAAGAAATGCTTCATAATTTTTTTTGCCTTTTGGAGGGCAATTGGAGTTAAGTAACTTGCCCAAGGTTACACGGTTAGTTTGTGAGTGTGTGTGTGTGTGTGTGTGTGTGTGTGTGTGTGTGATGGGGAGAGGAGGTGTTAAGTGTCTGAGGCTGGAACCGAACTCGGGTCCTCCTGACTCTGGGGCTGACACTTTATTCACTGTACCACCTAGCTGCCCTATATTTTTTTAAAAAGGAATAATCATGCTAAAGTAATCTTATAACACTTTTTTTCTGAGTTACTAACCTGGTAAATCAGGGGAATATCATAGATGTAGTTTACCTTGATTTTAGCAAAACATTTGATAAATTATCATATCATGTCATTGTGTAAAAGATATAGAGATGTGGACAGGATGATAGTACAATAAGACAGATTCAGAATTGAGAATGTTAGTGTTGGGTTTTTTCCCACATTACCTGGGGTCTCTGTAAGAGGTCCACAGAAATCTTTGATTGCCTATTTAATTTTTTTCAATGATTTGACTATGAGTGAAGAACACATACTTACCAAATTTGCAGATTACACAAAGCTGAAGGTGATAACTAAAATATAGGATAACAGTCAGAATCCAATAAGATCTTGATGGACTGAATCATTTGGATGAATCTAATATGATGAAATTCAATAAAGATCCATTACGTCTTAAATAGATTTTTTTAAATCAATGTGACAAGTTACAAGATGGGGACAGCTTGGTTAGAATGCAGTTTGTTCCTCCAAAAAAATGGGAGTTTTAGTAGGCCACCAATTCAACATGAGTCAGAAGCAGAATGTGAAAGCCGAAAAAGCAAATCTGATCTTAGACTTTATTAAAGACAGTTTCCAAAAATAATAAGGTGATAACCCAATGGACTCTGCCCTCATCAGACCATATATTAAGTATCATGTTCAATTGTATGTGCCACAGTCTAGGAAAGACATTGACAAATTGTTAAGTCCCCAGAAAAAGACAACCAAAATCGTGAAGGACCTTGAGTCCATGTCATGTGAATATCTATTGAAGGTACTAAGGATATTTAGTCTGAAAAAGAGAAAATTCAGTGGAGACATGATAGCTGTCATCAAATATTTAAAGGATTGTCATGTAGAAAGGGGATTAGATTTGTTTCATTTTGCTTTGGAGGGTAGAATTAAGAACAAGGATGTTTTGTCATTCAATTGTTCATGACTGCATGGACTATAGCCCACCAGGCCCTTCTATCCTCCACTATCTTCCAAAGTCTGTCCAAACTAATGTCTGTTGCTTCCATGACACTCTCTATTCATCACATCCTCGACTATGTCCTTCTACTTTTACCTTCAGTCTCTCCCAGCATCAGGGTTTTTTTCCAATGAGCCCTGTCTTTTCATTATGTGGCCAAAGTATTTAAGCTTCAGCTTCAGTATTTGTCCTTCCAATGAATCACCCAAATTAATTTCTTTTAGTATTGATGGATTTGATCTCCTTGTCATCCAAGGGACTCTCAAAAGTCTTCTCCAACATCACAATTCAAAAGCCTCAATTGTGTGGTGCTCAGCTTTCTTTAGAGTCCAACTCTCCCAACCATACATTGCTACTGGAAAAAAACCATAGCTTTGATCATGCAGACCTTTGTTTCTTAGTATGTTGTCTAAATTTGCTATAGCTTTCCTTCCAAGGAGCAAGTGTGTTTTAATTTCATGTCTACAGTCACCATCCGCAATGATTTTTAAGCCCAAAAATATAAAATCTGACAATGCTTCCATTTCTTCTCCTTCTATTTGCCAAGAAATGATAGGACCAGTTCCCAAGATCTTAGGGGTTTTTATGTTAAACTTCAAGCCAGTTTTTACACTCTCTTCTTTCACTCATATCAAAAGGTTTCTAAATTCTTCTTCACTTTCTGCCATCAGAGTCGTATCATCTGCATATCTGAGATTGCAACCTTCATTCCAGGTTTTGATGCATACAGTCCTTTATTTTGCATGATGTACTTTACATATGAGTTGAATAAATAAGGTGACAATGTACAGCCTTGTTTTACTCTTTTTTCTGATCCTAAACCAATCAGTTGTTCCATGTTCAGTTCTGTTGCTTCTTGACTTGCACACAGGTTCCTTAGGAGACAAATTAGATAATCTGGCACTCCCATATCTTTGAGAACTTGCCACATTTTGTTGTGATCCACATAGTCAAAGGTTTTAGTATAGTCAATGAAACAGAAGCAGATATTTTTTCCTGAAACTCCCTTGCTTTCTCCATAATCCAGTGAATGTTGGTAATTTGCTCTCTAGTTCCTCTGCCTCTTCAAAAACTAGCCTGCACTTTTGGCAATTCCCAGTTCACATATTGCTACACCTAGCTTGCAGAATCAAGCACAACCTTGCTGGCATGTGAAAGGAGCACAATTGTTTGGTAATTTGAACATTCTTTGGCATTGCCCTTCTTTAGGATTGGGATGTAAACTGATCATTTCGTATCTAGTGGCTACTGTTAAGTACTCCAAATTGACTGGAATATTAAATCAGAGCAAATGTTAGATGTTTCAAAGGGGTAAATTTAAGTTTTATGGAAAGAAAATCTTCCAGGTTGGAACAAGCTATATCAGGAGGTGATGGCTTCTCCTTCATTGGACGTCTTTAAGCACTTGTTAAGTATGTTGGATTCCTTTTCAGGTATGGGTGGTACTAGATGGTTACTGGGGTCTGGTCCAACTGTAAAATTATGTGACTTTATGAATCCGGTAGATATTACCTCAGGTAAATATGGACAAGTCACTTAAATTTACCTAAACCTCAGTTTACTTATTTTTAAAATGAGGATTAAATTTCATTGAAAGAAAGCAGTAAGAATAAACCCTTCATACCTGTGTTTAGGAAGGTTTTGGCAGCTTTTTTTTTTTTGGTCACTGTGCAGAGAATAGACTGAAGAGACTGGAAGAAAGGGCTCCAATTAAAAGACACTAATCTATGCAAAAGGCCATGAGGGCTTCAACTAAGGTGCTGGCCATGTAAATAGGCAGAAAGGGATGGGTACGAGAGATGTTTTATAGGTAAATTGACAAGACTTGAAAAATGATTGAGTATGGAAATGAAGGAGAGTGAAGAATTGAGAATGATCCTAGTTGGCAAAGCTGAATGACTGGAAGGATGGTGGTACCTTTGACAGAAATAAGAAACTTTAAAGAAGGGTTGCTTTAGCAGGGGAAGATTAGGAAAAAAATAATCATCACATTCATATTATGTACATCACACGTTTTTAGGAAGGCATTTTGTAAACTTTAAGTTGCTCTATAAATGTGTTATTATAATTCCTCTTTTATATCCTTTATCTGATTGCATTACACCTTCCCAAATTTTCTATAACTTTTTTTTTCAGCATAAAACTGAAAACAGGATACAATATTCTAGTAATGATCTTGCTGTGTAACTAGATTCATCTGTAAAGCATTGTTATTTTTGGCCATACTTACATCTTCTTGAAGTACTTCAGTACATCTGTTTTTAGAGCTCCAATTTACTTCATCATGCTGTACAGTAGGATTCACAGGCAGCTGCTATATTGGGAATTCAAGTGGGACAGCAGCAAGCAGGGTGGTCAGAAGAAATGCTGCAAGACGTACTTCAGCACGACTTCAAATGATCCAGCATAGTTGTGGACAGCTCAGAAACAGTAGCAAATGGAAGAGCCAGCGCTAAGAAATAGAATGACACATTTTGAACAGAAGTAGAGCCTGAGTGATGTACAACCAAAGGTTTACCAGTAGCTGCAAACAAACTGAAAGGGTTGGCTTCATGCGCAGGAAGTGTATTAAAAGGACATACAACTGAGTTCTGGGGATGTTTGCAAATTATCATGTAGCACAGTTAGTCACAGCCTCTTTGGAGATGACAGGAAGAGAAGGGAATAAGCATTTATTAAGCACCTGTTATGTACCAGACATTATGATAAGTGCTTAAAAATGTTTTCTCATGTGATCTTTAGATATAAAAAAAGAGAAAGAAATGTCTATTTACATGTACACTAAACATTTGCATTTTATGTACATTCCTATATAAATGTTCAAAGTAGGCCTAAAAGGATATATGAGAGCTCAGAGAAGACATTAGTAGCATATTCTTCCCAAGACCGGCAAATTCAGATATGCCAATGGATTCATGATCTCAATGATCATGTATTTCCCTCAGCAATGCAGATATTAACCCCTTCATGCCTACCCATCCTATACTACTCTGTCCAAATCCTCCTCTAATTTCACCACAGGAGAACCATACAATATGCCTTGATGCCTTCTGCACAATTTTTTAACATCTGAAGCATACCAGTGGAGCTCATAGGCTCACATTCAATTATCCATCACACTTGCTGCTTGAGCAACCCATCTTTTTAAAGTAAATATACCTTTGATAATGCCATCTTTCCCAACCTACATAAAGTCCTACATTCAAGTCTCATCTCAGTGTGGAATTATTAAGTTCTAAAATGGAGCATGAGATTTGGCAGATTCTACCTTACTGGAAAGGCTCTGAGTACAATTCCCCTTAAAAATAAAAAAAAACCCTTCATTTTCTGAAGACCATCCTAGCTAAAAATGGATAAAGTCATAATCAAGAGGCAGGCCATTTGATGAAAGATTATTTGATTGTTAAAACTTCATAAAACAAAGAGTGGTGAATGCTCTGGCTTTGAAAAAAAATTATTTACAAACTCCAAGAGTGTACCTACAGTCAACCTCAGAGACAGTGTTTCAAAGAGTATAATTAGAGATGCATTCTTGGAGGTTCTTTTCTTTGTCTTTAAAATTCAAATCTTCCAAAAAGAAATATGAGGAACTAGTTTTTATTTTTGCATGCATACTTTTTATATATATATAATGTATAAATAACATTATATTCAGTATTGGGATTAGAACTTTAAAAAGATCTGAAACTTTATAAATTAAAACATAGTGTATGTACTTTAAAATATTTTAATGAGTTGGATTAGCATTATAGTGTTAATTGCTAATCAGGACCACTTTCTTATAAAGATGAGAGACCTGGAAGTCAAAGCACTAAGTGTTTAGTGGTGATGGAAAGAAAGTGAAAAGGTAGGAAAAAGAACACAGAGGAAAGTGAATGGGAAAAGAGATTAAATTCACCTACTTCACAAATTTTCCTAGTGTCAGTCCAACCCATGACTCCATAGACAAAATAAAAGGCAGTGGAGTTAGGGAAAGGGTACCAGTTGAGTCATTTGCCCATGAATTTGCATCCTGTAGCTTAACAGCTCAAATTCTTCATATCCCTAAGCTTTTTTAAAAATTACCTGAATGTGTGCTTTAATCCTCCTTTTCAATTTACTTGAATAAAACAAACTATAGGGTTGTAAACTATTAGTGAAAAGCAATCTAGGGGAAAACTTATGCAGTTATTTCTATTAACATCATTTCAAGATACTATATTGTCAAAGAAGGAAAAAAAAATGAAGAACTAGTAAGTGACCAAAGTATTGAGGTAGTGTATATGGGTAATCCAGATGACTGAAATCTAAAACCTTACTTTCTTCAATTATCAGAGTAATTTAGACAAAGATTCTATCTAATCCCATTGCTTTGGAATTAATTTTCTTTCAACCCCACAGATTGTATACATACACATATGTATATGTGTATATATAATATATTTGGTGTATAGGTAGACAGACAGATAGATAGATAGATAGATAGATAGATAGATAGATAGATAGATAGATAGATAGATA
>NW_027186296.1:55303307-55355969 GCF_028583685.1 Petaurus breviceps papuanus | reverse complement strand
ATAGATAGATAGATAGATAGATAGATAGATAGATAGATAGATAGATAATGTCAAACTCTTTTGGGTGATAATGAATTTCATTTAATAGGTTTTACAGTGATCCTGAGCTTGATGCAATTATAACATCAGTTGCAAACAGGTACTTATCTATAGGGAATTCCTCTTCCATTTGGACTCTACACTGGACATCCTCCATGAAAGTGACAAACATTTTTGCTTAGCTCCTATCTCATTGTTTTATTCCTCACTTGCTAGCAAAAGGATATTATAAATTGTATATGATAATTAGGATCTTGTAATAAAGTTATCTCTATTGCTGCATCTTTCAAGGATCCTTAAAATACATATATGTGACATGGTAGTCAAAAAGGATAGGTAACCTGAATCCATTAAAGTGGAAAGGCATAGTATATAAAAAGATAGTACAAATTCAGGTGGGCTCTGGCATATATAAATTTTTCGGCTGCATTGAGAGATAGAATGCCTTGAATGAACAAGATAATAGCGTTATTGTATACTGGCATGGTTAGACCACATCTACTATATTGTATTCAGTTTATGGCAGCCACTTGAGAAGCAGGGCCTTGAACAGGACCAAAAAAAGAAAGAGTAAAAGAACTGGAAACTATGCTTTATGTAAATCAGTTACAGGTACTAGGAGTGTTTTGTCTAGAGAAGAAAAGACTTGGGAGCAGTAGGCAGCATGGTAACTGTTCTAAAGAATTTTAAAATCTGTCATATGGAAAGGGAATTTGAATGATTCTTCTTCTTGGTCCAAGAAGAACAATGAGCAGAAGTTGTAGCAAGGCAACTATAGATTCAATGTAGAGAAATATTTTCTAACTAGAGTTGTCCAAAAATAGAAGAGGTTGCCTTATGAAGTTCTAGATTCCCCATCATTGAAGGTCTTCAGTTTGAGGCAAGATGCCTACTTGTCTAGAACATTGTAGTAGTAATGATTCCTATATCGGTATGGTGTAGGATATACAATCTCTAATATCCCATTTAACTCTGTTATTCTATGATTTTTGTGGTCCTATGGAATAAAGAAAATAATACAGAACAAAAGGAAATACTAAAATTTACTGAGAATGTGTCGTATCCTTTTGTTAAATAATACTCCTATCTAATATATGATTAAGCTCAATTAAGATGAACATGATGTACAGCAGAACAGGCATTATCAATTCTCTTAGTCTTAGTACCACTGACAGAGCCAAGCAATGTTTCTGGTTGAGACTACTAGAATGATAAGGGGGATAAAAAATAGAAGCAATAGAAAGTAAGGTAAGATGGAGGAATGGTAGATAAAGAGATAAGAAGGGGGGAAGTGGGCAAAAAGTGATAAAGATCTGAACTAGATTGGTGGCTATGTAAGTAGTAAGGAAGAAACATCTACAAGGTATGCTTTGGGGACAGAAAAACCTGAGATTTTTAACTGAGATTTTATACCTGAGTGATGCTTAATAATAATAACAACTAGCATTTATATAATAGCTACTACATGCCAGGCAGTGTGTTAAGCTCTTTATAGATATAATCTCATTTGATCTTCACAACCTAGGTGTTATGATTAGTCTCATTCTAAAGTTAAAGAAACTGAGGCAAACAGAGGTTAAGTGAATTGTCCACACAGCAAGTAAGTGTCTGAGGCCAGACTTAAACTCAAATCTTACTGACTCCAAATGTCTCAATATGTGAGAGTGAGAAGTAGAGGACAACATCAATATTACAAACCTAGGTAACTAGAAATACAGTGGTGCCTCAACAGTATTAGGGAAGTTTGGAAGTGGGATGATTCTGGGGGAAAATAATGAGCTTTGTTTTGGACATGTTGAGTTTGATATACCTATAGGGTATACAGTTTAAAATACTCAGTAGACCATTGGTTATTATACCTGGAGCTCAGTAGATAGACCAAGATGAGAGAGAGACAGAGAGACAGAGACAGAGAGACAAAGAGAGAGACAGAGAGAGAGACAGAGATGGCTAGAGAGAGAGAGAGAGACAAACAGACAGATTAGATAGATAGATAGATAGATAGATAGATAGATAGATAGATAGATAGATAGATAGATGGATGGATGGATGGATGGATGGATGGATGGATGGATGGATGGATGGATGGATAGATAGATAGATAGATAGATAGATAGATAGATAGATAGATAGATAGATAGATAGATAGGTAGATAGATAGATAGATAGATAAACATGAGAATCATCAGCATAAAGACAGTCATTGAATGTATTGAAGCTAATGAGGTCACCAAAGGAGAGAATGTAGAGAGAAAGGAGATGAGCACCGGGACAAAACTTTGGTGTAGTGGGCATGGCATAGATGATGAAATGAGAGAAAAAAAGAGACAAAAAGCAGTCAGATAAGTAGGAAGAAAAGCAAGGGAGGATAGTCATGAAAACCCAGAGAAGAGAAAGAAAAGCCAGGAGAGAGTGGTCAATAGTGTCAAATGCTTCAGAGAGATCAAGAAGGATGAAGAGCTAGAAGAGACCATTATATTTGGCAATTAAGATGAAGCTGCCAGTCAAATTGCAGAGGGTTTAGAAGAGAGTGAGAAAAGAGAAAGTGGGGGAACTGAGTATATGTGACTTTTTCCAAGAGTTTGGGTGTGAAAAGAAGAGCTATATGAGATGATAACTAGCAGGAATTGTGGGATCTAGCAAAAATTATTTTAAGGAGGAAGAAAACTGGAGCGTGTTTAGAGATAACAAGGAAGGAAACCATTGATAGGGAGAAAGAGGGAGGGAGAAAGAAAAAGGGAGAGTGCAAGAAAGGAAGGAAGGGAGCTAGAGTCAGAAAGACTGGGAAAGAGAAAGAAAGGATGATAGTGGGAGCAGTATGCTAGAAATGGGGAGTAGAATAGGAGTATACCTAAAGGAATGGGTATGCTTGTTTAAGAACTGGTTCTCTTGGAATGTTTACATGACACACTTTTGAGTTTAATTTGCATTATTAACATTTTTATCCATTGCTTTCTTAAGTCAAAACAATAAAAAAAAACAATAAATTAAGGCCTGGTTTGTAACCTTTGCTCATTTCTGAGGTCAAATGCTCCCACTGAAAATTTAACATTTGGCTCTTATGAGCTTCTGTGAACTGGCTCCAACACACCTCTGCCCATAACAACAGCTGTAGAGGTGGTGGAAGAATCATCTCTTCATCAGAGTAAAGGACCAATGTGTAGGATGATACTGAAAGTTTTTGAAATAAAGTGGAAGGATTGTCAGATAAAAATCAGGAGTCTGATCAGGAGAAAGGGAAAAGAGGGAATGGAATAGATTGAGGAACTGGAAGGTTAGAGCATTTGAGGGAAGAGCAATATGGCAGAGGGAAACCAATGATTTCCTTAAGAAGAATCAGGGATTTGTTGTGTGATCTTAGGAAAGCCATTTGTATTCTCATTCTCGTTTTCTCATAAATAAAATGAAAATAATAAATGCCATGAAGATGTTGCTAGGATATTAGCCAAGACTGATGGATAATTTTTGAACTCTTTTGAAGATTACATAAACAAAGAATTCTTAATGTTGTTGAAGATCAAAACGGTATTATCCAGAGTGAAAAATTAAACAAATAGATTTTTAATAGAAATATAGAAAATGATTGGCTAAATAAAAGTCAATTCCAACTGCCTGTTCCCTATAATGTAAGAACAAGGACCATCTGATGAAGTTAAAAGGCAACAAATTTAAAACGGATAAAAGGAAATACTTTTTTAAGCAGCGTATAATCAACCTATGGAATTCATAGCTGCAGGATATTTTTGAGGCAAATAGTCTTGCAAGATTTAAAAAAGGATTAGAAATTTATATGAATAGGAATAACATTGGCAGTTACACTAACTAAGTTAAAAAGTTACAAGGCATATCAATCCCCATGCTTCAGGGCATAAACTGATCACCAGCTGGGGTTAGGAAGGAATTTCCCCCCTATGGTATAGCAATGCATAATTGACCAGGTGCATTATGGTTTTTATTTTTGCCTTCCTCTGTAACATTAGGCATAGACCATTGCCAATGGCAAGTTACCAAAGTAGATGGCCCAATGATCTCTTAAAGGAAGATTTATGTATTCTTATTCCACAATTCTGAGTATAAAATACAATATAGATATAAATTCTTCTGGTGTGGGAATTGTAAAACTTGCATTTTGTAATGCAAAATGGCAAAATGACTTTAATTTTCAGAATGATGTAATTTTTATCACATTAAATTGTGCTCTCATTATAATGCTGCAAACTATTAGAGAGGCAGCATGATGTCATAGAATGAACTCTAAATTTGGAATCAAGAGACCTGGACTCTTGTTCTAGCTCCATCATTTACTAGGTGTGAAATCTCTTTGCATTTCAATTTCCCCATCTGTCAAATGGGAACAATAATTATTTGTGCCATCTTTCTCACAGAATGTGACAACCAAATGAGTTTCAAATATAAAATACTAAATTACCAGCAACAAACATTTATTAAGAACCTACTATATTCCAAGCACTAGCAATCCAAATATAAAAGTAAGACCTATTTCTGCCCTCTAAGAGCTTATATCCTACTACTGGGATAAGGTGAATTTTAATTATCATTACCTGAATAATAGTTCATAAGAAGAAATATGACAGGTAGCATATCATAATATATAAAATGCTAACCTTAAAGTCATGAAGACCTAGGCTGAAGCCCTATCTCTAATGCATGCTAGTTATGTGACTGTGGATAATTCAATTAACCTCTCTGTGCCCCAGTTAAATCTCTAAGTTTATAAATTACAGTCAATTTGCCAAGCCACATGGATGGAGAATATTTGTACTGCAAGAATGGAAAAAGCAATAGATTGGTAATCAGGAGACCTAGCTATGTTATTCACTAATCGTGTGATGTTGGGCAAGTCACTCAGTAACTTCTGCCTCACTTCCTGTAAAATGAGGATGTAGGAGTTGATGATCTCTGATGCTCCTTACATTCTGAGTTATAAAAAGAATTTGGGATGGCTAAGTGGCACAGTGAATAGAGCACCAGCCCTGTAATTAGGAGGACCTGAGTTCAAATCTAGCCTGAGATGCTTGATACTTAATAGCTGTGTGACTTTGGGTAAGTCACTTAACTCCAATTACCCTGCCTTCCCCCCTCCAAAAAGACCCCCCCAAAAAGAATTTAAGGTGGGTACAGACAATGGCCAACTTAAGAAGGTCTTATCTCTTTGGTCTAGTAACATGGGCATTTCTTATATTGGAGGAAAATCATTATTTAGATTAGGAAATGCAATATGTACATTTTGCTTAATACTTCTGTAGAGAGAAGGCACCAAATATCTTACATGTTTTGTTGGGGTTTCTACTATAGATATTCTACAGACATTAATTCCTCTTGTATACATCCACTTTCCTTTTACCTTGGGATCAATCATTTTGTCTACTTAATAATGTTGGGCATTAGTATAGTGACTCGAAGTTTGCACATTGCTTTATATAAATTCTGTCTTTCATGCCTCACAATGTTACAGAATAGGTTTTACAGGTATTATTGTCCCTATGTAATGGATGAGGAAACTGAGATTTAGCAATATTAAGTGACTCTCTCTCAAGGTTAAACATCCAGTAAGTGTCAAATTGATGATTTGAATCTAGGCCTTCCTATGCCATGCTGCCCCTCACTTGTTTTAGGGTGCTTTCTATTCAAGTAGGTTTTTATGATTATAATGAATCTATAATGATCTAGAAGGGGGAAGTTACTGGTGGATGGTTTCTTCAGTGATTCTTTCCATTCCCTCAATATCAGCTGATTTCTCTCCAATCACTCCTTCCTAGCCTTGCACTTGATCAATTCTTTCTCAGTATCTAACAAGTAACCCCCAAGAAACCTCACAACTTCCAGTCTGATGTCTTACAGTATTGATACCAGTCACAGGTGGAAATGAGAAGTTTCATCTCTTTCATTCAGCTGGCCAAAGATAGCATGATGAACAACAATTCCACCTGCCCACAATTGTGGGGTAGACAAGGCGCGCAGGACAAGTCCCAGAGGAAATTGAAATGGGTGAGTCTATTACACAGGTGCTTTGAAAGGTGGAGTAATGTGGAACGGCATCGCCCACATGTGACTTTAAAGCAAAGCAGTTGTAATGCAATGAGGCCCACACCTGAGCTCTCAAGGGGATAATCATAGCAGGAACAATTGGTTTAGGAAACTTTTTAAGACACCTACAGAATACCTGGTTTTGTGAGAAGAAAAAAAGAACATTTTAGCTTTTCAAAATGTATTGGTTGAGAAGGGCTTGGGATTGACAACAAAGAAAAAAAGAATTTTTGTCCTATAGGTCTTGAACTTCTTTATACTTCTTTGTATCCTATATACCTAACACATAATAGGTACTTAGGAAATGTGTGTTGATTGATTGATTGACTTCCATTATTTAATTCAGTATTTATTCATTTATTTTTATTTATTTTTATTTTTTTGCTTTTTGAAGGGCAATTGGGGTTAAGTAACTTGCCCAATGTCACACGGCTAGTTTTTTTTGTGTGGGTGTTAAGTGTCTTCGGCCGGGTCCGAAATCGGGTCCTCCTGACTCCGGAGCCGGCGCTCTACTCATTGTGCCACCTGGCAGGTACTTAAATTCAGTATTTAAGTACCTACTCTGTGCCAGGCATTCTACTAGGCCCTTGGGAAGCAAAAAGATATAATGAATTAGTCCCTGTCCTCAAGGAAGTTACATTCTATAGATGGAGCTAACACATACACATATAAGTAAATAAAAACACGTTCCTTTTTTTTTTTTAAATGAAATATTTACAGACTGGAAATATATTGCTGGCTTAGTCTGCTAAAAGACAACATTAGCTACAATTCTTGTTACAGGACAACAGTAACATTGGTTACTGTTACTCACAACAATGGTTTTGAGAATCTAATAACCCATCCAGAGAGGAGGATTCATTATTTGCAAATCTTTTCTGGACACACACACACACACACACACACACACACACACAAACACATACACACACTACATATATGATGCAAAAAAAAGAATTGCTTCACTATATCTGATAAAGTTTATAGTCATACAATTTTAAAACTGGAAGTCAAGTCAGAAAGAAAAAATTAAGTGTGTCAGGCATTGTGCTAAGCTCTAGCGATACATATACAACGAAAGAGAAAGACATTTCCAGACCTTAAGGAGCTTATATTCTGATAGGGGCAGCTGATGGTGCAGTAGAGTTCCTGACTGGAATCAGAAAGCCTTAGTTCAAATCTGGCCACAAATGCTGACTAGCTGTGTGACCCTGGTTAAGTCAATTAACCTCTGTCTAATTTAAATCCCTCATCTATAAAATAGGGATAATAATATTGCAGGCTTGATGCAAGGATGAAATGAGATAATATTTGCAAAAAGACCTTCAGCATGGTGAATGGCACATGGTAAGTATCATACAAATGCTTATACCCTTCCCCTTAATGAGGAAAGACATTATATAAGGGGTGGCTAGGTGGCACAGTGAGTAAAGCACCAGCCCCGGAGTCAGGAGAACCCAAGTTCAGTTCCGGCCTTAGACACTTAACACCCACACAAAAAAACTAGTCGTGTAACCTTGGGCAAGTTACTTAACCCCAATTGTCCTCCAAAAGGCAAAAGAAAAAAGACATTATATAAAAGGGAGCTAAATATCTTGGGGGATGGAGGTGGGGTGGGTGGAGAGAAAAAAAGGTACCACTAAGGGCCACAGTGGAAAAGTTTGGAGAGTCAAGCTTAGAACCAGAAGAGGAATAAAAGAATGAACATGGCTGACCTGGGCACTTCTTCACAGTGGACATTCTAGGAGAAACTCACCAATTGGAGAAGGGCACCTTGAAGACAGAGAGACATTCCAGTGTGAGGAGGCTGCTGGGTTATGGTTGAGGAATCTGGAAACTAAGGAGCATAGGTAGGAAGAGTGAAGAAGTGAAATAAGCTAGAAAGAGCTATAGAGATCACCTTTCCTAACTCCATTTTATAGTTGAAGAAGCTGAGCCCAGTAAGGTTCATAGCTTATAGCATCACACAATGAGTAGTTAGTAGCAAAGCTAGCACTAGATCCCAGGGCTCCGGACTACCCATTCCCTGCTTTTTCCACTATATCATGCTGCCTTTCAAAATAACTCTCACAGTAAGGTCATATGTAATTCCCAGTGGCTTGCTATTCAAGTACTGACCAATCAATCAATCAACAAGCATTTCTTAAGCACCTATTATATCCTAGAGAGCTGTGTCTCCAGTACCTAACATACTACAAATCAAAGCTTATGATCTATCAAGGGAGAAAACACATAGTCATCTAAATACATACAAAATATATACAAGATAATTTCAGCATGTGGAAGAGCATTAATAACTGAGGGATGGGAGAATACCTCATGTTGGAGCTGAGCTTTGAAGGAAACTTAGAATTTTAAGAAGTATAGGTGAGGAGAGAGTGCATTCCGGGCATGTGGAAAATATGGGGACTGGAATATCATTTATGAAAAAAGAGCAAAAAAACTAGTTCAGTTAAAAAATGAAGTGTGACACTGACAAATATATAAATGAAAAAGACATCCCCTCTCCTTCCCCATGGTTATATGGTGAGAGTGAGAGATAACCATGGCCATCCTAAGTGCCTGATTGTTATCTGCAAAATATTGACCAGAAAACAAGACTAGCTACCTGAATGATGGGTGGAGTCTCTATGGTGAATTCACTGGAGGTAATGGAAAAGATTTCCATAGGATGGGCCTACCTAGTGACCTGCATCATTACAGGAAAACCCAAATCAGTAAGCTCACAGATCCATTTAAGTATTAGGATAAGCTAGTTTAATAACTTTGCAAAAAAAAAAAAAGAGACAGTATACCAACTTTAAGATTTTAAAATATTTCACTCACAAGTTTTAAACAGCTCTCAATCAAAGTCATTAAAGATGTACTGAACCATCAATGTATACATATATTCATCTTCACATACATCTAAAACATTGTACTTAGATAAGAATCTACCCAACTCTTATAACAGAAGGAAGTTCCATAACTTCATGTGGTAATCCATCATAATATTCGACAACCGTCACTCTCAAAATGTTTTTTCTTATAGAATATGTGCTGCATGTATGATTTCATAATTATGAAGAGCTCCCTGGTGTGGAAATTTCTCTTTTTTAATGCACATTAGCATCTTCCCTGAAAATTATAGAAAATTGACTAGCGCATGAGTTACCTAAGGTCACACAGTAATCTGTGTCAGAGTCAGGACTTGAACTCGGGTCTCCCTGTCTTTGAGGCCAGTTCTAACATACTGTCACATTTGACTCTTCTCTCTTGTATTTGGACTGCTTGGACCATAGTTTAAGGTACTTTTATCTTCTTCTGTATTAGGGAAAAGGGGAAAAAATTAGTTAAACTAATATCATAAACATAAAATACTTTGGCTATTAAAGACCATTCCTAAGTCTCTCCTCAGTCTTCGGGTCTATAAGTTAAACATTCTCATTTCCTTTGTCTTTCCTGTGATTGGCTTTCCAAATGTTTGTTTGTTCTAGTGACTTCCACAAACCCTATCTAAATTTTTTCAATCCTTCCTCTGTGACTGACTCTAGAATTGAGCACCATCATCTGGAATCTGATCAGGTTGCCTGTGCATGAATGACCATGTGCATGTAGCTGTGTGTATGTATGCACACATACCATGGATGGAATATGGATCACTATTTTATAGCCACAGGGTGCAGTTTGCATAAACAATGCTTTCTGCTACATAACAATTTCTTAGCTGATTTTATTGGTGCAGTTGATTTGATTGATTACTTTTTGTCTGATTATTGCAATAAGGTCTCTCTGAAGAACTTTGCAACTGATTGAGTGACATGGGAGACAATGGCACAGGACCACCCAGAATGGCATGCCCTCATCAAAGAATATGCCATATTCTATGAGCAAAGTAGAATTTCAGTAGCTCAAAAGAAATATGAGATATATAAATTTAGAGACATCTTCACTCCAAATATTCATGTGGACTATTTGAGCTCAACTTGTGGTAGAACCTTCCAAGCTCATATTGGTCTGATCAATCACAGTCATACACACTATATCTTGGCTCCAACATAATGATGTCATTTTGATCCTCTTTGAGAATGGACAACAACCAACCACCAACCATCATGATGAAGTTTGCAAATGAAGAGTCTAGATCATTCTTTGCTTCTTTCCACACTTTCAAAGCCACATGCTTTATTTGTCAGAAGTCCAGAATATGACCATTACTAAATAGGTGGATAATTTTGTCAAATACTAAAGAACAATTGACATAATCAGACATTCCTATAATACCAGCTCCTGGGAAGACTGAAGCTAAGGAGTTCTGAGCTGCAATGTGATATGTCAATTGGGTGTCCACACTAAGTTCAGCATGCTGATCCCTTGGGAATAGAGGTAGTCATGGGGGTAGGAGTGCATCAGGTTGCCTAAAAAAGGGTGATCCAGTCTAGATTAGAAATGGAACAGATTAAAGTTCTCATGCTCATTAATGTAGAACAGGCCAGTGAGTAGCCCCTGTACTTCTAGCCTGGGCTAAATGGAGAGACTCAGTTAAAAAATTTGTGATTAATAAACAATTGGCATGACATATTGTTCTCAATCTCCTTCCCAATCTCCACCCTCATCCCTGGAGAATGTTGTTGCTGTTTGACCTTTGCTGTTGAAGAAGACAAATGACATCATGAGGGTGATATCTTGACTTGCACATGAGTTAGATTTAAGTGAGGCAGAACTGAGTAAAGTTGTCAGCCTCACTCTCCTTCAGAGTCATTGGAATCCAATGGCGAGGTAAAAGTCAAGATGACTGGAGGTGACCCAGTGACCTTGGTCTTTTTAAAACTCTTTCCCAGGTCTCATTTTGTCTGAGGCAACTTCCACTTAACAACTAATGACTGACCTCATTATTGTATAACTGTGAAACCTGGACAGTAAACCAGCACTATGCCAGAAAACTGAATCACTTCCATTTGAAGTGTCTTTGGAAGATTCTGAAGGTCACCTGGTAGAATGAAGTACCAGACGCTGAGGTCTTTTCTTGAACTGAACTGCCAAGCTTTCAAACTCTACTACAAAGAATGTATTTTCGATGGGCTGGCCATGTTGTTTGAATACCACAAGTGTGTTTACCTAAAAAATTATTTTATGGAGAACTCATAAGGCAAAGTGCTCACATGATGGTCAGAAGAAGCAATACGAGAACACTTTCAAGGACTCTCTAAAAGGTTTTGGAATTGATTGAATGGCATGGGAGACAGTGGCATAGGACCTCCCAGCATGGGTGTCCTCACCAAAGAAGGTGCTGTGCTCTATGAGCAAAACAGAACTGAAGTAGCTCAAAAGAAATATGAGGTGTGCAAATTAAGAAAATCCACCCCAAATATTCACATGGCCTATTTGTGCCTGACCTCTGGTAGAGCATTCTGAGCTCCTATTGGTCTGATCAGCCATAGCCAAACATACAATAACTTGACCCTAACATGGTAATGTACTTTTAGTCTTCTTTGAAAATGAAGGATAGGGGGCAGCTAGGTGACGCAGTGAGTAAAGCACCAGCCCCAGAGTCAGGAGGACCAGAGTTTGGTTCCGGCATCAGACACTTAACACCCACACAAAAAAACTAGCTGGGTAACCTTGGTCAAGTTACTTAACCCCAATTGCCCTAGAAAAAGGCAAAAAAAAAATGAAGGACACTATACAAGGGCTAGGTAAGAAATGAGACAAAATACAGTCTACTTACTATCACAAAAGTGTCAATCTGGAAGGGGAAGTCCCTCAAGGTTTCTGTCTAGAACAGAAAACAATTGCTATTTATACTCATTCTAAGTCATCAAAATCTAACCAATGAGAAACAGAGGTTTGGACTGGAGGCTATTGTTGGCCATTCAATGAAAGTCTTGGGTCTAAAGGTGTAGTCAAGTATCTCCATTTGAATCACAATGAGCTTTTTTCCTTTATTTTTTTCAGAGCTATATTTCAAGAAATCATAAGTGAAAACTATACAAGGCAAAAAGTAAATTGCCCCAGTTTTTTTAAATAAAAATTAATTAATTAAATATTTTTTTAATCCAGCAAACAAATTCTAAAATATCTTTCAAAATATGTGACTAAAAATTATATTTCTATGGATAGAGAGAATGTTAACTTCTTGAAGGCAGAGACTTGGTTTTTTTGTCCCTAGATCCCCAGTGTCTAACATGTACCATGCACATAATATGCCCTTAATAAATGTTTTCTACTTCAATTTCCTCAAATTTCCACTGGACAGCATAGAAAGCACTATATTCTAGACTTTGGTCCAATAACAAACTTCATATTACCAATGTAGAAATATACTGACTCAGGGTGGCCAGGTGGCTCAGGAGTAAGAGCACTGGCTCCAGTGTCGGGATGACCTGGGGATCAAATCCGGGCTCAGATACTTAGCATCACACCCAGAAATAACTGGCCGTGTAACCTTGAGCAAGTTACTTAACCCTAATTGCTTTAAAAAAAAAAAAAGAAAAGAAAAGAAAAAAAAAGAAATATACTGAATCCAAAAAGTCAGGCAAGGAAGGGGGAAAAATAAGACTTTATTCCCAACTAGTAGAAGCAATAACTGATAGGTATGAAATTTTCCTAGGAATAATATTTTTAATTTAAATGCAATACCATGGTCATAAATATTTGTAACATAATTTCCAAGAAATAACTGGGTGATTATAGAATTAAAGCCACTGTGTAAAATAGCTGAATTGGGCTAGAAGCTAAAAAAGAATTTTCTGTCTTCAGAAGCTTCCCGATTGCATCATTCCTTTTAAGAGACATGATTTGTTTAACAGCACTTTAAGAACTTATGTGAAAGAGACTGATTTATGATAGGACTGATTAAAGCAATGGTATCTTAAGCAATAATGATTTAAATTGTAGACTTTCACTTGTATACATTATTCTGATTTGGTTTCCATTTTTCATGCATTTTTATTCACTAAGTAAAGGGATGGAGTTAGGTGATGTAATTTTGAAAAGTCCCTGGACAAATATAATATTGGAAAGGAATGTATAGACAGATGGAATGATGTACCCTTTTTATTATGTGAATGTATTGTATTTTAATGTGCTCTGACAAACTCTCAAACAACTCCCTGGTGAGCTTCTTCCTAGTGTCATTAGGGTTATTTAGTGTTTCAAATCCTGCTCTAATTCCCTCTGGATCAACACTAAGGTAGTGATAGCATGCACATTACTGATTTAATACAGGACTAGTCCTTTTTTTCTTCTCTCTTTTCTAAAGACATTAGAAACATAACAATTGAAATAGTCATTCATTCAGTTACTTGAGAGTGTTTAGGAATAGCCAAGAAGACCACTGAGACAGTATCCAATCATATTATACTTCTCAACATCAACAGCTTTAACCTTTGTGATCTTTGTCATGACTCCTCAATGGCAGACAAATGGTTAATTGCTCACATTGCTGGTGATGGGGGGACATGCCAAGAGATTACAATCTATGCAGCTAGTACAATTATAATTCAACACATCTAGTACAATAACTTCAGTAAATGTTAAAGTATTTCATATCTCACTGCATATGAATGTTGGTTGATCTGAAGGTTTAAGAAGTGAAGAAGAAAGTGAAGTTTAACTTTGAAGTCCAATTCTAGTAGTCGTTTTCAAACTAAATCTTCAAACACTGTTACATTTTTTTGTTTATAAACCTACCCTCCAGATGAGTTAATTTTGTCTACCTATGTTCCACTTTAGGTCCTGATTTTAATTCCAAAATGATTCCTGTGAATACCAAAGACTGTGTAGGAGACATAGCCATTAAAAAGTCTGCAAAGGCAATTGAAATGGAAAATTCCAATAGAGCCCTATTAGAGTTTTTCTCCATCAAATCAACATTACAGACTTCTTATGCATTTGTTAATTAGACGTTGATATTAACTGGACTGTTGCATGATTTAAATCTAGCTCTTAATCTCAGCTATTCTATGCTGCTATAGTTTTATGACAGCCAACCAGTAAATGCTTTATGCATTAATCTATCTGGAAAGCCACCTTAATATTTTTTTGTCTCTTTTTTAGAGGAATGAAAGCCCCGAGAAGCAAATGAAAGCTTTTGGGTTCAGCCATTAGTAATTTTCTGCTTAGTATTTGAAAAATTGCTTATTTTAATTGCTTTACAGAAGAAAGACAGATCAAAGCTAAGATTCTTTCTTTCCAAACTTTGTAATTATTTCTCTCCAACTCTTATTTGAAATGCTTTGAAAGTATTTTCATTGAAATGTAGATTTTTTTTCTCTCTTCATTTCAAATATACTTTTCTATACATACCCAACACCTCCCTTCCCTTGCCCTCTATAGCAACAGTACCTGAAATTATGAAACTGAAATCTGGCAGACTATTGCCACCCTGTGTAAGCTATACAAACAGGACAGGGTTGGTAGTGTAACCATACTAAAGACAGTAAATTCAAAGAGCTTGAGAAAAGCACTTGATAAAAATGCAGCACAGAAATAGGAATTACAAGGGACCTAATTTTCTTCTTTGCATAAGATTCCAATCCAACAACTAAATGACGCATTTTCTTTGTTTTACATTATTCCCAGTTTCATTACATGGCAAGTTTGGGTATTCCATCCAAGTAATTATTGGGTAATAGTCCAATCTGGTTTTCTTGGACTTCCTTTTTCCAGGAAAAAGTACAAATATATCACAGAAGAGGTGATAAAAATTAAAGCTTTGCTTTTGTTAGATTTCTAGTCCAAAAATTTATCTTAGTAAGTCATCTCAACTAAAACTCACCTTTCATATTTACTGTCTGTGTGATCTTGGGCAGATCATTAACCTCTGTGAGCCTTAGTCACCTTTGAGGAGCCAACAGTTAGACATAATGACTTTTAAGGTTCCTCCAGTATTTAAATCTATGATACTATAAAATGAAAGGCAATGTGGTTGAATGGATAGGAGTCCATTCTTGAAGTTAGGAAGACCTGAAAGTAAGTCCTGCTTCTGGTATATGAGAGCCATGTCACCACAAGTAAATCACTTAATTTCTCAATGTCCTGGAAAACTCTGTAAGACTATGTTTCAGATGTGTTTCTGGTATGTCAGTGGATGGAGTTTCCACACTTAGAATTTCCAAGAACCAAAAAAATCACAGATCCTCACCATCCCTGCCCCCTGCAAGCAAAAACAACCAACAAACCTGATACTATCAAGACTAGATTTACATTTTGAGAACTGAACTCATGCCATGAAATTTAAAACCACTAAGTAGTGCTCACAAGTAACTCAAAATGGATCTGAATATGTAAACATTGCTAGATTAACAGAATGTTAAATTGTCTAGTCTAGCAGTTCTCTGGTCTAACTCCCTTATTTCATAGGTGAAAAATCTGAGTCAAAAAAAAAAAAAGTTCAAGGGGAGGCTAGGTGGCACAATAGAGCATTGGCCCTGGAGTCAGGAGTTCAAATATGACCTCAGACACTTAACACTAACCATGTGACCTTGGGCACGTCACTTAACCCCAATTGCCCTGCCTTCCCCCTCCAAAAAGAAAAAAAAGGTCATGACCTGTTTGAGATTACACAGCTAGTTGGTGGCAGAATTAGACTGAAACCCAGTTTTGAGTCATTGTGTCTTTCCTCCGTGACAAAGATTAACTTCTTTGACTGCTTCTGATATCTGTATATGGCATTCTGACTTTAGGAAAATTACAGATGACAACCTATTACCGGATAGGTCCTAAAGAGTTGTTGGAAGCACAGAGAGGTTAGGTGACTTTTCCAGAGTCACATAAGAAGCATCGTAGGTGAGATTTGAACAAAAGTCTTAATGTCTCTGGTCACTAGACTTTATAGAGTGATTGTTCAATCAATAGATTGTACAGACCAATGTAGGGTAAGTGGAAAGGATCATAACACTGACACAGGATTATGGATTTAGAACTAGAAGGGAAATTAGAGGCTTATAAATCTAAACCTTCATTTACTAAGGATCAAATTAAGATATAGGTTAAATAACTTGTTTAGACAAGGAATAGCTGTGTCTGAGTCAGGTTGTCAATCTACACCTTTCTGACACCAATTCTGGCACTGTTTTCACTGCACCATAATAGAAACATGGGCATGTTTAATACTATTGGCTAAAAACTGATAGTATTAAATGCAAAAATAACCTCTTTAAAGAATAAGTTAGTTAATCCTGTTGTTGTCAAAATATAATCTTTCACAAGACTACCCCTAGATACAAATATAGAAAATTGTCATAAGTAAGACATTATAAAATAAGAAATAGCAATTAACTGATTATACAAATAAAAGCCAAATGGTGGCCAGAGTGCTTCTTTCTATTGGACCATATTAGATAAAATAAACTACAGAAAGGAAAGATTAATGAAGATCAGACTGGAGAGAAGCAGGACAAGGAAGGTGGGAATTAGAGGAAAGAAAAGAAAGGATTATAAAATGTCTACCACTACTCTAAGGAAAGGTCTAGTAAGATCATCTGAACATTTTATTGGCATCTTTGACACTGACTCTCAACTAAATTCTAAGTACTTTTGAGGGGATATAAGACAATGTAAACTACCTACAAATATATAGATAAGCACCAGTCCACAGAAATTTTATTACCTAAGGTTTTTTTTGTCTTATTCTTTTAGGCTCCATTTCAGAGTCATGATTGTTTCATGATCCATTGAAATATATTCTCCAATAATTTTCATTCTTTGGAAATTCTAATGTTCCATGATTTGTATTCACAAAGTATATCTCTTTGAGAACGTTGATATTAAAAAGTAGCTTTACACAACACAGAGATATTTTGGATTTTTTAAAGCCCAATAACATTTCCAAAATCTATCTAGTCTACAACCTCCTCCTATTCAGTTCGACATCAATATATATTATAAATAATCAACAATACCTGTTGAAGATAAATGTATTACTGACCTAATTCAATGAACTGCATGTCACAGTCTGGGCAAAAGGCATTCTTAATCAATTTCTTTTCTTGTGAATTTTTAGGCCACTCTTTTGAATAATTATACATATTACTTGGGAGACCCTGTAGTTTTCTTGGGCCTGATCAGTCAGCACAATGTCATGCACAGATAGAAACACCAAGAGGACCTCACTACCTATGGGGAATACCTTTTCTATTTGGAGCCTGTGTAGTTGCTGAGAGCCTAAAGAGTCTATATTTTTTTGTTCTTTTTTCATTAATGACAAGAATACATCACTACAGAAATATTGGCAGATCTGTTCCATTTTCCATACAGTTGTTGTCCTATTTCCAGTTTCATCTATAAGTATTCTTGGGATGATCTAGTTTAAGTTTCATATGATATTTTCCACAGACTTGTTTTCACTTCCATATCTTTTTGATATTCTGTGAGTCAATACTGCCTAAAACTTTTGTGCTCTTCCTCTATAATGTTTTGCAATACCATGATTTCCATGTTTCTCTGCTTAGCAAAGATATTAAGCATTTAATGACTAAGGTAACTTCTAAGCTATTTCAGCCTCCTTGTGGTATTGAATATTTCAAATAAGATATATTTTTATTTAAAAAAGAGTTGCAATCATTGTCAATATCTTTCCTTCTTTCCATTTCTCATTTTTAAAATGCACAACTTATTTAATTGTCAGGTTGAAGCTGTAGTTTTCATACTGTGTTTTCTTTTCATTTCTATCTTTCTTCTAATTTGATGTTTTGTTTGACCTTTGATCAATGTATTCAGGAGTCTATTAGTATACAGACAAGCAATTAAGAAATAATTCACATTACTAACTAGTGTTTACCTGATTATTAAGATAACTTTTATTTTGTATGATTTGGGGGGGGGGGTGATTCCCGCTGAGCTATTTAAAGTCATAAAAGATGATGGTGCTAAAATGCTGTACTCAAATATGTAAGCAAATTTGGAAAATTCAGCAGTGGCCATCGGATTGGAAGAGATCAGTTTACATCCTAATCCTAAAGAAGGGCAAAACCAAAGAACGTTCAAATTACAAACAATTGTGTTCTCTTCACATGCCAGCAAGATTGTGCTTAAGATTCTGCAAGCTAGGCTTCAGTGATACATAAACCAAAAATTACCAAAAGTACAAGCTGGTTTTTGAAGAGGTAGAGGAACTAGAGACCAAATTGCCAACGTTCATTGGATTATGGAGAAAGCAAGAGAGTTCCAGAAAATCATCTACTTCTGTTTCATTGGCTACACTAAAGCCTGTGTGGATCACAACAAAATGTGGCAGGTTCTCAAAGAGATGAGAATACCAAATTATCTTGTCTCCAGAGGAATCTATATACAAAATAGAAAGAAATATTTAGAACTGAACATGGAACAACTGATTGGTCTAAGATTATGAAAGAAGTATGACAAAGTTTCATATTGCCACCTTATTTACTTAATTTATAGGCAGAGTATATCATGCAAAATACCACACTGGATGAATAAAAAATGTGAATTAAGATTGCTGGAGAGGTATCAACAATATCAGACATGCAGACAATAATACTCTGATGGCAGAAAGTGAAAAAGAATTAAGAAACCTCTTGATGACGGTGAAAGAGAGTGTAAACACTGGCTTGAAGTTTAACAGCAAAAAAAAATCTAAGGTTATGAACCTGGTCCCATCATTTCCTGGCAAATACATGGAGAACAAATGCAAGTGGTGTCAGATTTTATATTCTTGGGTTCAGAGATCATGGCAGATGTTGACTGAAGCCATGAAATCAAGAGTCTTGCTCCTTGAAAGGAACACCATGGCAAATCTGAACAACAAACTAAAAAGCAGAGACCACCTTGCCAAAAAAAAGTCTACATAGTCAGACTTATGATTTTTCCAGTAATAATGTATGGTTTGGAGAGTTGGACTAAAAGGAAATTGGAATTCCATAGAATCAATGTTTTTGAATTGTGGTGCTGGAGAAGACTTTGAGAGACCCTTGGACATCAAGGAGATCAAATCAGCCAATACTTTAAAAAATTAATTCAGTGGGTGGGCTATGTGTCACAGTGAATAGAGCACTAGCCCTGGAGTCAGGAGGCCCTGAATTCAAATCTGGCATCAGACACTTAACACAAAAACTAGCTGTCTGACCTTGGGCAAGTCACTTAACCCCAAATGCCCTCCAAAAAGCAAAAAAAAAAAAAAATTAATTGAGCTATTCATCGAAAAAACAAATACTGAAGCAAAAGCTGAAATGCTTTGACCAAATAATGAAAAGACAAATCTCACTGGAAAAGACTCTGATTTGGGGAAAGATTGAAGGCAAAAGGAGAAAGGAACAGTGGAGGATATAACGAATAGATAATATCATGGAAACAATGAATATGAGCTTAGACAGACTTTGGGCGATAAAGGATAGAAGGGCCAGCATGCTATGGTCCACAGATTCATTAAGAGTCAGATATAACTGAACAACTGGATAACAACACACCTATTTCAATACTACTCTCTTCTTGTAGAATATATTCCTGTCTGGGAATTTTCCTTCTAAGTAGTCTGCAGATCTTTGGTTTCTTTCATTTCTCAATCTGAAACAATATTTTCAAAAAAAAATTTCACCATCCTTCACAGTGCCTACATTTTCACTGATGTTACCAAGGATGAAATATATGTTGGTTTCATTTGGAGGAATTAATAAAATTCTTTGCCAAATTTCTTGACTACTTTATCCTCAGCAACAGTTGTTGACACACAAACTACAATAATTTTCATGGTAGTCTTTTTAATTGTGCTCCTCATAAGCACAAGATGAGTTGATAGATGTTCCCTCTGAGATTACTTCCTTCCTTTCTTCCTCTCTTTCTTCCTCTCTTTCTCTTTCTCTCTTTCTCTCTTTCTTTCTTTCTTTCTTCCTTCCTTTCTTCCTTTCTTTCTTCCTTCCTTCTTTCCTTCTTTCTTTCTTTCTTTCCTTCTTTCTTTTTCTCTCCCTAAACCAGCCAGGCTGAAAGTACAGTGACCACTCATGGCCTAATCCCACTGGTTATCAGAACTAAAGCTTTAACCTGTTCTACTTCTGACTAGGTCCTTTCCCCTCAGACACTGGTATCTCTTTGCCTTGTATTCCCACTGGCTCACCATATTGGTGCCAGGCCTAGTATGGACATCCAGTAGGCTTAGTTCACTGCAATTCAGTACACTCAAGTTCATACAATTCACTATGATGGCTTAGTTATAAGCCATTATTCCCAGTTCCCCTTACTTTTCATAAAAATTGATAAGCAAAGGATCTCCAATAATTTGACAAGGGTCACTCTGTTGCCTATGCTGTCTCATATCCAGTGACTGCAATCAATCCTTATATAAAGCATACAAAAATATTCCCTGTTATTTTTACATCTCACTGGCATAAAATCAAAACTTTCAAATTGAATTATAATTTTCAAGTGAGAAAATGCTTTTAGCATACTGTTAAAAATCACAAAAAAGATTTCACTGCCTTTAAAAATATTCAAAACATAAGAAAACAGACATTGTGTTTATATTTTGCAGAAACCAACCTCCACAAGAAACTAAATATTAAGTTGGTGATTGGTTGTCTTATAATCTCACTCATGTCACTCAGTAAATGAATAGCCATTCAAAAAAAAACAACAGATTTACTTAGAAAGTACTTGCTGAGGAAATACCCTTTCAGTGAGAAACATGTGTAATTGACAAATTTATTTAGGGCATATCATGTTGAATTTGTCCATGCATTTTCTTATGTTAAAAGAAAATTTTTAACCATGAGTTTTCTCTCAAAATTCTTATTTGCTTTGTATGCATCCATGAAAGATTCACAATGTGAAGAAATACATGTCAGTAAGACTAAATGCCTTATGAAAGAGTAGAAAGAATGGGCAGAAACAGCTAAAATAGAGTACAAGGTTGGAAAACAGCCTGTAATCCAATATAAGGACCATCAGCCTATGAGCTTTGCTCAAGTCTATCCAGATGTCTATGGAATCTCTTTCCCTCTCTCCCTCCCTCTCTCTTTCTCCTCCAAAATAAAGACAAATTTCTAAAATTTCAAAATTTATTATTTTTACAAGCATCTTATTATTTTGGTATTAGTTAAAATATCTACTTTCATTGAATTCAATAAATCATAGTTACCAAAAGAGAGTAATGTAACTTGAAAATTCTGACATATTATATAATGGGAAGTCCATACATAATTGAATTATTTATATAGTAACCTATTGCACTATTTTCAAGGAACCAACATTTTTAAAAACCCAAGCCACTACTGTCTTTTTTTTTAAGAAATGCAAAAAAAAACCTTTTGGAGTGATATAATTTTTAAATATAATATTGATTTTTAAAAATAGTCTAGTCTGTTCATTGTAAACTACTGAGTGGCAGTAAACTACAGTGAAATGAGCATAGAAATTGGAGTGAGAAAGCCTGAGTGCAACTCCTGCCTATGACATATACTATTGCCTATTCCTGGGCAAGTCTCAGCATGCTAAGCAACTTTTTAAGACATAAAATTGAAGAGAAATTGATGCTTTCCATTGGTAAAGGGAGATTCCTCACCATAGAGTTGGCTATATATGAAATCACAGGTATAATCCCCCCCCCTTTTTTTTGCTTTTTGGAGGGCAGTTGGGGTTAAGTGACTTGCCCAAAGTCATACAGCTAGTGTCAAGTGTCTGAGGCCGGATTTGAACTCCAGAGCTGGTGCTCTATTCACTGCACCACCTAGCTTCCCCTATAATCCCTTTTCATAAAACTAATGCATCGCTGGTTCATCAGTCAATATAATTCAGTCAATCAATAAACAAACTTTTATTAAGTATGCTTACTATATGACAGTCACTGTGCTAAGCATTTGTGATACAAAGAAAGACTAGCTAGGTACTGTGGTGTATTGAGTAATGGGTCTAAAGTCAAAAAGACCTGAATTAAAATCCAGCCTCAGACACTTACTAGTTGTGTGACCCTGGGCAAGTTACTTCACCTTGTTTGCCTCAGTTCTACCTGTAAAATGAGCTGAAGGAGAAAATGGCAATTCTATGTAGTATTTTTGCCAAGAAATGGGGTCACAAAGAGTCAGATACAACTGAAAAACAACTAAACAGAGAAAAGCACAAAAGAAAAAGAAAAATCCTGCTCAAAGAATGGATTTTCAAATGGGGGAGAGAATATATAAATATCCATGTACATACAGGATGTATACAGAGCATTTGGAAGTAATCTGAAGAGAGGAAGGGATTTTTAACATTTTAATATTAATTCTACTTAGTTTCCAGTATAAATATTTAATTAACATTATAGATTTCTTGGTGCCCTCATTTGTGAAATTTACAGAAATCCAAAAAAAATCCATCTAACCATCCATACTCAATAATGGTGCTTCATTACTTGTGGAATCTATGATTTTATCAGTGTCCATTCTGAACCCTGAGTTCAGATTTCACCTCACACACTTATAGTTCTGTTTCCTTTGGCTACTCACATAAATTCTTAGGCAAAATGGGATAGTAACTCTACCACATAAGGTTGTTGTGAATGATGAATTACATACATAGAAAAACATATATGTGTATGTATATATTAAAGTAACACATCTACATATATAAAATGTGATATATGTTATTCATATATGTACATGGGTGTATATATATGCATATATATGACAGAGATTAACACAACTTTTAGCACATAGCTTTAAAAGTTGCTATAACCAAACATTTTATTACCTTTTGTCAACTTGATGATTAGTGCATGAATGAAAGAAAAAATGTTTATTAAGTGCTTACTTTATATAGGGCACTATGATAAGCACTGAGGATATAAAAAGAAAATGTAATGTGGTCCTTAGCCTCAAGGGGCTTACATTCTAATCAGAGAAGATAACATATTATGGGAAGGTGTATGGATAGCAGACATAGAATCTATCACCAAGGCTATACTCAGACTTTCCTGATAGAAACCATAAGAACTTGTATACAGTCAGTGAGAATCCACGGCTGCCACTACAACATGATGAATCTATAGAGTAGGAATGGAAAACTTAAATAAACTAAAATGAAACATCCATATACATATACAATATAAAAAGTATGTATACATTTACATATACAAATTGTACATGTACATGCATATGTATACATATAGACATACATATACATTGGATAGGCAGCCTTTGAGGTTATTACATCATATTACCTTCTTGGTTTCAGCATAATACATGGGTGATGAAGGGCTGATGCTGTGTAGTGACCAGGAGTTTTCTGAGTGTTTTCAGATATGTGAGGACTGACAATAAAGTCAGGATTGAGTTCAAATGTAATAGGAAGGCTATGGCTCCCCTCTGGTCCTTTTGGCACTCTTCTCTTCCCTGTCAAAATGAGGAGCATTACTGTGAGCTGTCAGACTGGGAAGGGGCAATAAGACCTATCTCCCACATTTATGGTATGCCTGTAATTATGCCTCTGTTTCTTTTGTTTCACTTATGTTTATTCTAATCTTAGGTGAGGGAATGCACATACAACCTTGTGAGCTTTAAAAGCTCAAAGGAGCCATTAGAGATTCTCAGCCTCTGAAGGAGGAGATAATCTCAGGAGCCTACTGTAGCACTATCTGAGTCTCCTGAACATAGTCCTGAGGAAGAATATGACTGACCCAAATGAAGAGTGGACTGAGTTTAAAGCAGAGATGTGACATGCAAAGGGCTAGCCTAGACAGACCATACCCAGAAATTAACTTTTAGGGGATTCCCACAAAGGACAACAAGATTCTTCTTGCTGAAGTGACAGTGAGTCATTCTTTGTTTGTTATAGGCAAGTGACCACAGCAAAAATGAACAGTGAGTCATCCTTTGTTATAGGCAAGTGACCATGGCAAATATGAATTCAATTCCACATTACCTTATGTATGGAAACTTAAAATAACACCTCAGGATCATCCCTTGAACCCCTAAGAGGAGAATTCAGTCCTCTATGAGGATCCAACCTGCTAGTGTTAATTGGAGTTGGGAAAGTGAGCCCAGGAGTGGTACACATACATATACATACTGGATTCAAAGAGCTGAACAAAGAATTGAGTAAAAAGAAATTAAGTTCAATCACATCTGAGAAAGCACACAATACTTCCCTTAATCCCAAACTCCTTAAGAATGCAAAATCCACACAGATACAACGTATGTGTGACGACCAACTTTGATAGACTGGACTCTTCTCAGCAATGCAGGGATATAAGACAATTCCAAAAGACTCATGATGGAGAGAGATGTTTACATCCAGAGAAAGAACTAGAAAGAACAGAGTTTGAATGCAGATTAAAGCAAACTACCTGCTCTGGTTCTTTCTCTTGGTTGGTTTTATTTCCTCTTTCCCATTGTTCATTCCATCCATTACAATCCTTTTTTATAACCTGACTAATGTCTAATGTGAAAGTATTTGCAGATCCTATAATCGATTGCATGCTGCCATGGAGGGGGGGGGTGGAGTGGGGGGAGAGGGAGGGGGAGAAAATTTGAAACTAAAGGAATTGTGGAACTGAATCTTGTAAACTAAAAGTAAACAAACAAATTAATAAAGACAAATTTTTTTTAATGCAAAATCCAAATTATTTAACATCACTATTCTTCTGGTGAGGCCACATGGGGGTGAATTAAGGAACAAAATGACCTCCAAACAGCCACAGTGAAACCCAAAGGGCAATAAAAAGACAAGTGATGGTCATTAAGTAGACTTTAGTAATTGCCAATAAACTATTATCATAAGTAGGCTTTAGCAGTTACCAACACCTAGTCTGTAAGAAGTTAGGTTAAACAGTGGTGTCAAACTCCAATAGAAACTGGGGCCACTAAACTATATGTAAATGTCCCTGAGAGCTATATATTGATTTAGAAAACCACATATTAACATTATTTATGTTCTATTGTATTTTTATTTTGTTAAATATTTCCCAATTACATTTTGATCTGGTTCTAGCACATTTTAGAGTGATTGGGCAGGAGCTATACAGCTCTGCTATAAAAATTATCATCCAGGAAATACATTATTTTCATCATCCTCACAAGTGAACACTTTCCAATTTGGTAATACCAACCAGAGCTTGTTTTCAATTACCATAGCCTTTGAGAGGCAAAGGTTATACCCACCCCTAAGGTCCAGTGAGACCTATGCCTATGCATAGACTTTAAAAAGTAGTTGAAAATGCTTATTTATTGGGAAAAGGAAGTAGAACAGTTATTTTGCAAAAATGAGAGGCAACTGATACATAGGCCCAGTAGTGTGTTAGTATCACTGATCCATTAAAAAAAAGAGAATGTGAGAGGAAGGTATCTAATTAATTAGGAAGATCCTCTACAGAAGATTTATGAAAATAACATGAATAAGAATTTCAAGAGGTAATTTACAAATAAATTTTAGTATATCACCTTCAAGATGCCCTATAGACTTTTTAAAATTTAATATAATATCAAATCAATTGCATAATCATTACAATTTATGTAACTATTATGTAATATTATTAACGTATCTAAAAACTCTGGAATCTCCATTTGTTGCTTAGATAGCTTGTTAGAATGTCACTCATTTTTTATGTTTTAGAAAAAGTTTATTAAAATATTCACTAGTTTTAGCTCTCCTTTGTCATATACTTTATCATAGTTTTTTTAAGTACTAAGGATAATTAAAAGGGAATTTCTCAAAAAAAATATTGTGGAATATATATTATAGCTTTATGCCTTGTTACAGACCTTTGTCTAAGTTGTTCCTGAATCATAGCACAGTATTGTGTTGGTTGCGGGCAAAGATTGAAAAATAATGTGTGTATCAGTGTACAATCCTGAATGCTCCAGGGATAAGATTTCTTGTGGAAACTGGCAGCTTTTTTTGTTCTTCCTCAACCTTTTAACATACAGCCAGGTCTTTCTGTTTAACTACACCTGCTGTGGTTGTGACTATAGTGTACTAAATTTATGTTCAGACAACTCCCATTGAAGTGCCTCAGTGGTACAAAGTCAGTGGGAGTTGTGTGTATATAAGCAGGGGCTGAACTTGGCCCGCTGAGTGTAATAACATATCTGCCTTGGGAGATTATGGGTATAATATGGGAAACAGGTAATGGATAGGGCAGTCTGTGTACGAATTTCAAATGACTAACTACGCCCCTTTATTCAGGTCTATTGCTGTTGCATGCATTATCCTTTTACACACACACACACACACACACACACACACCATTATTATATTACCACTTATTCTTCTCTCATGAAATGGCTCCTCCCATGTCTAGAGGTAGGCATTTCCTTCGAAGTCTTCTATTAAAATTATACAAAGAAAAATATAAATACGGTTGGAGTTATTTCTTCAAGCTTTCCTATATAAGATTAGGAGGGGTGGTGGAGAACATCAAATAATTTCCTAGATTAAAAAAAAAGAGGCCAAATTTAAAAAATTACATTTAATAAGGAAAAGTAAGATGGATATCAATGAAATTAGGAAAATGTGATGTGGAATTAAATTCCAGTGATTACATCTGTATATAGATTCATATTTTCAACTTAGAACTTTATCTCCTATTCTCAATCCAAGCCAAAAAGAGCTTTATACTTTATACTAAACTCCAAATTAGACCTGCATTGTCAACTCTCAACTAACAGTGCTAATGGAGGTGACCAGAGATGACCATCATTCCAAATGGAAGATCATCAAAAAGCAATTTATATTTACTTTTGTACTTATATTTGAATTTTTGTGAGAATTCAGAGCACTTTGAACAATAAATGAAATAACATTGCCAAGTTGTAACTCAACAAAATTAGCCTGTTTCGATCAATCCATTCTATACTGATCATAGAAAGTGGCAATATACTATTAGAAGACTCCCTGTTTTCCAGAGCTAAGACCCAGCAAGGATCTATGCCCTGAACTTGGCATGACAAATAATCCTTTGACTCATCTTCTGGGTGATCTCAGCCACAGCAAAATTCTAAAATTGTTTCACATGATTATTGTATTGGTTTGAACAGCACCAGGTGTTCCCTAAACTTGGACAAGGATCAAACTTGTCACATTGTTTCTGTTACCCTTCATTGTCAGGGCTAAAGCTCACTGCATAACCACTGGTGTTTTATATTTATATTTTTATTTTTATTTATATTTATATTGGGGTTTAGCCACACTAAAGTGAGTCCCTCTACTAGGGGAAAGATCCTGGCACATGTATCTAATTTGTGTCTTCGCTTGCAAGCCACTTCCCTCACTTTGAAATTAAACTTCTGTTTGATTCCAAACTCCTCTATCTCTAATCTAGCCTGCTATGTTCAACTACAGTCATCCACAGGTTAGAGGACAGTTTGGTTCAGTTGACAAAAGTATCATCTCTCAGGTTGAGACAAAATACCAAACTAAGCTGAATTTTGTAGGTTGGGGAGATTGTTAAATGTTTAATTTCCAAGGACCTCCATGTTGGCTGGGTAGTTAAACATAAAAATATAAATAAATAAGATTTCAAATTTTATCCTTGAAAGAAAGAAATCTATAGATTAACTACCATGTGACACTGATAAAGTACTTTATGCATTTAATTATAAAGTTTATAAAGCACTTTACAGAATTTCATTTGACCCTTACAACAACCATGTGAGGCAAGTACCATAGATATTCATTTTACATAATGAAACTGAATCTCAAAAAAGATTGAGGGAATTATATATGAATACTATGGGATTGAGGGAACTATATATGAATATATATATGAATACACAAATATATATAATAACTGATAAATGGCAGAGGTGGAATTTGAACCCAAGCCCTCTCTGGTTTCAAGTCTAGCACTTTACCCAGTACAATAATATAAAATTAGCTGTCCATGACTATTATGTTTATTTCATCCATAATAATACTCTAAGTTGATCAAATCAAGTAGATGTCATACTGTTCTGAGCTGGGTCTCACTTATGCCAGATCCCTGGTAGTTTATGTTCAATACTGGAACAAAATGAGACACTTGTAGGTCATTCAACAGTTAACAAAAGGAAATTTACTTAGCCATGGTAGGCAAAGGATATTCAACAAAGATAGGCATTGAGGACATGTCAGGTTGATTCAGCTGAGTGAAACTCCCTTGCCTGAGTTACCCATTGTTTTCCACCAGCCAAGCAGCAGAGAAGGCCTGTAGCTTGCTCCTGGCTCTTTTATACTCAGGCAACAAGGAAGTGATGTCAATAGCCTGAGTCTTTAGTCCCATGAGCCAATCAAACCTCAAGGATAGTTTTGATTCCTTTTAAGGAAAATTTAGTCTAACTTATGTGGTGGCTTGGGTTAGGATATTATGCCTACCACATGTGCCTTGTTTCTATTTTGTGCAGTTGTATAATGACTATATTTTTTGATCCTATTACTACTGAATATTGTAAAAGAATTAATCCTATCTGACATTTTAAAATCAGACTTTGAAGACAGAAGGCATGATTATTAATTTTACACAAGTTGGATGACAGGCTAAAGACTCAAAAATATCTCAAACATGTAGAATGAGGGCCCAGAACTAACACAATGATGTTCAAGAGTCTGAAAAGCACATCATGTATGTCTTGAATTTTTAACACAAGTTATAGAAGTGTTCTTCTTCCTTTTAGGAAATATATAAATGTATATTTTCATATAATAATATGCAAAATTATAATAAATGCATATTCAGACATAGGTGTGAAAGGAGTACGTGGGCTAAATGTTAGGCTAAAACTTTTAAAACATTCAATCTTAAGATCCTAAAGCATAAAGATATCATAGTTGAAGGAACTAGAGATTTTTAGCCTGGAAAAGAACTAGCCTTAGAGGGAGACATTAAGTTTTTGAAGGCCTGTTATCTAGAAGAGAGGAGTTCAATTTACTCCATATTTCTACTGAATGCAAAACCAGGACCAGTATAGAAAATTGTTGGGTTCAGTGTGAGGAAGAACTTGCTAACAATGAAAGTGGCTACATATTTGGGTGGTTGTAGCAGCAAGCACCCCAAGCGTCCTCAGGGTTTGCAGCTACCACAGGTTCTTGGATCTGCTTTGTTAAAGGAAAGCAACTCAAAATGGGTTAACAAGCTTACTTTAATCAGTCAGACATATATCGTTTACCTTGTTCAGGAGAAATGGTCAGCACCCTGAACCTCAAAGTATACAGGCATAATTATCAAGACAGAAACATCAAGTAGACAGATTTCCAAACTGTCCAATCATTACATCCATACCCAGTCAACATCTGGGTTTCCACATTCTGGGTTTTTCAAAGCCGGGGGACTCTCAACAACGGCTTCCCAGAATTCAGATCAAATCACAGAACACTTCTCAAAGTGAGTCCCAAAATAAAGCTACACATCAGGGCTTATATAGCCTTCTCCTGGCTCAGAGAATGTAACAACCTTATTGACTCACTGGCCAATCAAGAAGTATCTACTGAAAAACAAGCCTCCCACCCCAGGCTTCAGGTGCACATTAGCCTAGGGGCAGGGAAGATCTTCAAAATTTACATTCTTATTACAGTGGTCCCATCCTTATTCTATAAAATGGACTTGTTCCTCAGGTCATTACTTTCTATAGTCACTATATAACATTTGACCTGTAGTTTAATAGCATATGCTAGTTCATTCTGGGTTTGCACAAGGCAATTATTTTTATGCATTTTGAAGATGTGGGATAAAGCTGGGTAATCACTATATAATATTTAGCTTGTGTAGCATATGCTAGTTAATTTTCAGCATTTGTGTAGAGTTAAGGAAAATCCCAACTTGTTTTATTGATTTCTTTTTCTATCTTTTTAATTATGACCAAAAAAGCATTTGGATACTTAAAATGTCTAGAGTTGTTTTGGTACTGATAAGATATGCTGGGCTATACCAGATGACTTCTAAGTTCACTTCTGCTCTTAGATTCTGGGAGTCTAAGATTCAGTAAGCCCATAGATCAAGTAAGTAATTCTTGATCACCCATTGGTAACAAATGTGACCTTCCTCCTCAAATTCACATAGCATCATGTTGTAACTCTTAATAAGTAAATTTAATAATAATAATAATTAAATAATAAATTAATTAAAATGTAATAATTAAAATATTACAATAATTTTTATCATAGCTACCTGTGTCAGTGTTTCCTCTTCACACTAGACTACAAACTCTCTAAAGATAATAACCATATCTTGTCCAAATGTTGTATTATACCCCAGCACCTAGAACAGGCCTGCCCTACATACCGTGGATACTTTATAAAATGGGTGTGGATTTGAATGCATTTGATTTTAATTTGGTGACTATGCCTCAATACGGCTTGTGAACATTCAATTTAGAGTACCTACACTCATGCTGTAAAATGCTGTCCATATCCAGAGAAAGAACTACAAAGTCTGAATGCAGATCAAAGCATGTTATTTTCTCTTTTTGTGTTATTGTTTTTTCGTTCTCTTGGTTTTTCCCTTTTGTTTTGATTCTTCTTTTACAATGTGACTAATATGGAAATATGTTTAATATGATTGTACATATATAACCTATATCAGAATGCATGCCATCTTGGGGAGAAGGAGGGGAGAGAGGAAGCAAAAAAAATTGGAACTCAAAATCTTGTAAAAGTGAACGTTGGAAACTACCTTTGCAAGTAATTAGAAAAAATAAAATACTATTAAGTGAGGGAAAAAGAAAGATAAGGCTTAAAATAAAAAAATAAAGAGTATCTACTAAATCCTTACCCCCCCCTCAAAAAAAATCTTTTCTCCTCTTACCTACAATTAGTTCAAATAAGATAATTTCAAAGAGGTCCTGAAGTGGTTAAGTTTGTGGACAGCCTGTATAGCAGGATTGGATCTGGAGTAAGAAGACTGGGGTTTCAATCCAACCTCTGATATTTCCTAGCTGTGTGACCTTGAGCAGGCCACTTAACTTCTTCTCAGTTTTCTCATCTGTAAAAGAGGGATAATAATGCTTGCTTTAAGTTATTACCTGTTAAAAGGCAAACATTTTATAATGGAAGTAAAGTATTTCACAAACCTTAAAGTGACACCCGAATGACGGCTAATATCATCACCATCATCATCATCATCAACTGAACATATATAGATAATAACTACTGTTTTTTTAAATGGTAGTGGTTTTTTTTTTCTTTCATATATATTTAATTTATTTAATTAAGTATCAAAAGACTACATCTTTTGTTTTTAAGCAATTGGGGTTAAATAACTTGCCCAAGGTTACATGGCCAGTTATTTTGTGTGGGTGTTAAGTATCTGAGGCCAGAACTGATCCCGGGTCCTCCAGAGTCCAGAGCCAGTGTTCTTATGCACTGCACCACCTCGCCGCCCCTAGACTACATCTTTTAAAAAAAAAATCAATGCAGGTCAGAAATAACCCCCATTTCTAATCTGATAGCCTAACCCATATAGTATTTCCCTAAAAGTCAGACCTTCAGCATCAGAAATATATTAAAAAGTCAAATAGTTTCAAAAAGGATTGAAATTGTTAGCATGAACCACAATGGAGGTCAGCACATCTTAGAAAATAGTGGAGGTAAATCTCAATTTCAAGCTAACTCAACCCCCCATCAGCCTTCAAGCTGCAACCCAAGATTCTACAAGTTGGTTCTTGTACACAATGGCAATATTCATCACAATCAACCTCTAAATATTCTCAGCAACAGCATTCATGGTAACAGCTTAGTTGTCAACAATTAGTTACTGGATAATCCATAATACTATGATAAAATGGAGTTAAATGGGAGTATCTTTGTTAATTAAACAAGAAGATGGGAGTGCCTCCTTTCATTTTTTAAATTCTTTTGTGTAGATAATTTTCCTTAGGCTCTACAGCTGAAAACCCAAATCTTGGTATATCATACATAGTTTGTCAGCTATCCAGAAAAAGTCATTTTCCCCAAGTCATGAAATCCATGACTTCTCTGTGTCTGTGGTGTATGCTATGGTGTGTGACTTTGTTAATATGTGACAACAAATAGTTTTCTCCAGGTCTGGGCTTTTTAGTACAAGTTATGGCAGTGTTCTTCCTTTTAGGAAATAAATAAATTTATTTTTTCACATAATAATATGCAAAATTAATGCTATAATAATTTAATATGATAAATGTATATTCAGATATGGGTGTGAAGTGAGTATGCAATGTTGGGTTAAAACTTTTAAAACGTACATTCTTAAGCTCCTCTTGTCTCCAAAGCATAATGATAACATTGCTTCCCCTCTCACCATTTCCCCCCTCCTACAAACACACCTCATGTGGGTAATTGGTCCCAAATGTTGTTCATCACTTTCAGATTGTATGCTCTACAATTCTTTAGTAAAGAACATGGAACTTTTTTTTTGTTTGGCAGGGTCTAACCTGTGAAGTATAACTCAGTCTTTTCATCAGCATTAATGCTGCCGTAAACAACCAACTGATTTCACTTGGGGGTCTGTAAATACATGGGGTCTGGGGTATTCTTTTAAAAGTCCCAAGAAATTTTAGAATATTCATCAATCTATCATTTCTGTTGACATTCTTTCTGACTGCTGTGTATTTACTTCACATACACAGTTACTGTAAGAACTGAGCAGACTGAGCAGCTATCACAGGATGACTGCCAGATCCTAGTGAGTGTTGCTATGTCTAATTCCAGTATGGTATTTGGGTGACAGTAGATTACAATCAAATAAATTCACTTTATTCTATTTAGCATAAAAATAAATCCAGTTTAGGATGTGTGTGTGTGTATGTGTGCACATATGTGGGGTGCAAGTCTTTGAGTAAAGTTGTAATAAAGTTTCATTGTAGAAAATGTCAGGTTTATAAATATATCTTCTCTCTTTCTGAATTAATATGGGACAGTTCATTTGTATTTTTCCTTGTGACTTCTCTGGTTAAGGATTAAATAAAGAAAATGGGGCTTCCATTACCAGCCTTAGAAAATGAATTCACAGCCTAATAGCCTTACTTTCCCTTATATTTCTTCCAATTACCTCTAACTATATTCCCATGCTATTCTTTTGCTCCTCGCTCCCTCCTTTAAATATTTGTAAAATGTTTTCAAGTTCTCCATTAATTATTACTTAGTCAAGCTCTGCGTATTTAGTTCTTTTAATCTTCACTCATAAGTCCATCTCTAAAATTCTTTTTGTCATATTTGTGATTCTTCTTTGAATTCCATTCAGTTGGCCAATATCTTTCTGACATTAAGACATACCATTTTTAAACATAGCTTTCAACTGAAATCTCACCAAGGACATGAGAAAAGAATTGCCCATCTATTCTCTTCAAGAAACCCTCTCTGTTCAGTTCAATTCAACAAATATTTATTACACATTAAGGGAAAATAAAGACATTAGGTGAGATTTAGAAAGATTAGACAGTTTCTGTATTCAGGAAGTAGCAAACCAGTGCAAGAACTAAAAGAAAATGGGACAAAGTTTGCTTTTGTAGCTTCTCTGGTTTTACAATCTCAACAAAACAGGAACATTAATGAGTCTTAAAAGATCATGTTTTCACCTAACAGTGTTCTCTTGTTTTCTTCCCAGTACCTTGTACTTTACATCTTTCCCCCCTTCTATCCTTTTGCCATCTCTCCAGTCTACAACTCTGATCGTGTTATTAAGGCATCAATGTGGCACCGTGGATAGAGTACTAGGCCTGGCATTAAGAAGACCTGAGTTCAAATCCAGCTTCAGACACTGATTAGCTGTGTGACCCTAGACTAGTCACTCAACCTCTTTAGTTTCCTCAACTGTAAAATGGGGGTAACAGCAATATCTACCTTATAGCTTTATCATGAGAATCAAATAAGACATTTGTAAAGTGCTCTGTAGAGTATCTGGCAAATAATAGGTACTATATAAATGCTTGTTCCCTTCCTTCCCCCAACTCAAAAACTTCCTATTGCTAACCAAATGAAATACACTTTCCTCAGTCTGACATTTAAGGCCCTCCAACCTATAATTTCAGCCTAATCACCCACTCCTCCACTGTATGGATACTCTTTTCAAACCAAATATATAGCTGACTGTCTGAATGTACCCTAGATGATCTCACATCTGCATCTTTGCTCATACTCCCTCTGTTACCTGGAAAGACTTAAATAAAATCCTATCTTTCAAAACTCTGCTCCTATGATGGCACTGGAAAATTATGTAATAATAACTAGCATATATATGTATGTAATGCATATGTGTAAACAATTTGGAGTTTGCAGATAACTATGTATATGATCTGATTTGATCCTCACACCAGCCCCATGAAGTAGATATGATGTATTTCCATTTTACAGATAAGAGAATTGAAGCACAGAGAAGTTCAATAAATGCCCTATGGTTACATAGATAATATGTCAGAGGCGAAATATAAAACCACATAATGCTGAGTCAAACATCCAATACTCTAACCACTAAACTATGATACTGTTCTTAAGTATACCCTAGCTTCCAGCTTCTGTACCTGTAAGACACTGATGATAATTTTATATTATTAGAATCAGCAGGTGGTGCAGTAGATAGAGGGCTGGATTTGGTGTGAGGAAGACCTGAGTTCAAATTTGACTTCAGACATTTTCTCGCTGTGTGACCCTAGGCAAGTCATTTAACTTTTGTTTGCCTCAGGTTCCTCATCTATAAAATGGCTACTAACGTGCTATATAAATACTAGTTCTTGTCATTATTATATGTTTTATATATCATTATTATTATTATCCATAAAACCTTTCCTGATCCATGAACTGTATATGATCTCTTCTTCCTCTTACTCTCCATAGAACTTTATTTCCCTCTCATGACCTTTGCTATAATACATGTTATACTATCATGGTTTATGCACTTGGTTTATCCACCCCACCTCATCCTTCAATGAAACTCCTTGAGGACAAGAACTGGGTTACTGATTTTTGTTGTTGTTGTTGTCATATTGGATTCAAGGGATTATCTGACTAATCATTCTGAGATTCCTGACAAAATTACGATTTGCCAAGGGTATTTCAGCAGTTTCAATGTCTGCATAGCAATGCATTCCCTCAACCTTACTCCACATGTTGCAATCTGCCTTTATGTTGTATGATACTATCTTTAATTTGTACTTTTCGCAATCAAAGTCTACTTATGTTATTTCCTTTTTATGTATATCTTTCCATTTAACTTCCCAGTAAATTAACTAATTTGCTATATATCTCCTTTTCCAGATTATTATTGAAACTATGAAATAAGAGGAGACAGAACAGCAATTCCAGAGATTGCCTTCTCTAAATCTCCCATCAAACCATCATTCATTCCCCATTGGCTAATGATGGATGAAAGTTTTATTATAAATTCAAAATTCAATCAGTGGTTCATCCTAAAGTTAGGGAGTCTGGGTTAGGTTTAAAGAAACCTGGTTTGAATTTTAGGTGAACGCTCTTCCTCCATTCAAGTGCCAGGGGAGAATTTATAGTCTCAGGTGGACACCAAATGAAATTTGGTAAGTTCATCTAAGTCTTGCTTTGAGTTCATGATTTGAATGAGCTCAAATTTCATACAGCTCTAATCCTTTAATTTATGGTTATGCTGACATTTTCATCTTATGGAGAAGGAATTTTTAAAATAAAATTTGGTATCCCAATTTGGGGATACCATATTGGTAAAGCCAATCTACCACAATCACATTCCTTTGATTCATAATAATATTAATACTTTGATATTTGTATAGATTTGTATCATGAAATTAACTTAAGAAAATATCATCTAGATTTGTATCATGAAATTAACTTAAGAAAATATCATCAATATCGCTGACCTCTTTGAAATGGCACAAGCAAAAGCAATATTACCAGAATTTTCCCAAGCATTCATGACTTTATTACATGGATATTGAATGTTGGGTTAATCAAATAATAATTAGCAGGGTAATTTTGCCCTCTTTGTAGATCAACTCTGTAGTTTCTTTTTCTCCAATGATTTAGTTTAAATGTAACTTTATGTATATTTTCCATTTCACTCAATTTATATTTCCTCACATGGAAATCCATGGTCCACATTTTAGAGTTACTTAGTTTCCTCAAATTATTTGATATGAGCTCTGAAAGATCTCAAAATGGATCTCTAGACCCCCAAATGATAGGTTCAAAGTTCATGGTTGATGTTATCATATATACAAATGATACATGAACATTAAATTAAGGCAATTAATGGCAAAGGAAAATTAAGCTGAAGTTAATTTGGAGACGTTGTAAAAGCCCGTGTATCTGCAGATCTCAATATGTTTTCATATGCAGTTATATTTGAAATCTAGATCTCATATTGATGCCTAAAATATAGGTAGATAAAATAAGCAAACAGTTATCATTGATCTCAATTCATAAATTCTTTACTCATATGCTTATCATAGCCATCGCATTAAGGTACCATTTATGGTCTCTATGTTTTTCATATAATTAAAGTAAGATTTCTGGGATGGTAAATGATTTTCTTTTCCTTTGGATATAGGCACTAGATTTAATTCATAATCTTGCTAAAGAAAAATAGCTTCTAAAAGGGACTATGTTCCATCTTATTTAAAAAAATCAAAATCTGAAAAAGTTTTTTCCTTCCAACTTGTAGTCACAAAACCATTGCTCATAAAAATAAATTTTACAACACTGAAAACCCTAGTCAAATTTTTTTTTTTTTCGGCCAGAAAAGAAAGCAGATTTCATATTTAGAACCCCTGGCCCTTCTTGGTCTATCCCCAGAGAAGAAAATCCAGCTAATCTTAGAAGATTGTAGATATAAGTGGTTGAATAATGTAACAAAATCATCAGCATGTTTTAAAAATAGGGTTCTACTGTACTAGCTGGGAAAGGGCATAGAAAGTTAAAAGATATAATGAAGCTAGAGTCTTAAAAATAACACACACAATTTACAGTCACAAAATATAAAAAGATTTCCTTTTCCAATAAAAAAGAGTGTTTTTCTCTTTCCTAATTCAATTATGAATGATATAGGACTTAAAATGGCAGCAAAAAGTTTGTTCCGGTAGTTTCTGCCTTCTTGAGGACCAAATGATACCACTTTAAGAAACCTTTTATTGGATCATTTAATTCATTAATAAGCTTCAGTCTTTTGATGATCAAGTGTGGCATAGCACTTTCCAGGTGTTCTTTCATTAAGGAAACCTGTTTTCGGGCATTTAAATACACATGCACACTTACATGTAACTTTTAATTCTTCAGGAGAGAAATAAACACTGACTAGTTTCTGTTCTGGGTGCCTTTATAACTCTGACATATTGCAAGCCCTAGAAAGAATTTTAATCTACATGGTTTGAAAATAGAGGCCTTTTAAATATGCTGCATACAATTTGTGATGGTCATCTCTAAAATGCTGCTCCATTATCCTTTTCCATTTGGAATGAATGAGGCTAATTAATTTCAGGCCATACTTGATGAGGTCAGCACCATACGAGGGGTGCGTGCTAGACATTGCTAATCTCTTTCAGCTGAGAGTGATGAATTAAAGATGAAGCATGCCTTTGCAGGCCTAATTTAGAATGTATATCAAAAACCTACAGCAAATAATACTATACCCTACAACAAAGGAAAACTTGTTCTCTCAGGCTCCCGTGTAGTGTTGATTTTAAAGGCATTTTCATTTTACTTTGGAATTCCAGCTGTGGATGGGTGAACCATTTCAGAAAAATCAAGCCATCTCTCTCACATGCCTGTGTGGACAAAAAGTGGGATAAAAAAAAAAAAAGAAAAACACCATGGTCAGAATTTGATCCTGTCTATATTAAAATTCTAACCATATATCCAGTATTTTATCAAAGCTTCCCTGTATTACATCCTAAGCAGATGATACCTGTCTCCGTGTAATGGCCAATGAACTTTGCCAGGAAATTTCAAAGCATCCTAAATGAGACAACCCTTTGTTTGTTTTTAAAACAGATATCCTAATGATACTTATTAAGCTTTCTATGTTTCTGTTAGGAAAGCCAATGTAGATTGACCAGGTAGATAATGCAATACCTTTCATTAGGCCAAGAAATAAATTGTAATACAGATGCCTTCAGGCAAAAATGTTCTTTGGAAAGTGAATGCTAAGCCAGCTCTGGAGCTGTAAGTAAGCAGGTACTCACTGGTTTAAACTCTAATCAGAGGTGGATTTAATAATAATTTATCAAAGACAATTGTTCAAAATTCCCAGGGGTAAAGAGATAGGTGAGATCAGCCCAGCTACTAGAGATTAGGGTAGAAAACTTGCTAAAATTCGCACCAGTGGCTGCTTTCTGACATACCTAAGAAAAGAAATTCTGACAGGTTATTGTAATGAGTAGGAATTTCCAACTGGTGGTCACAAGCAGCTTCTGTCTTTGTATCCCAGTAGTCCTCATTAGAACAAAGCTGCTTCGAATTAGGTCCAATCTACATGCCGAATCAATCTTTCATCCCTTTGATTGCTTCTGAAAATATTTATATTTCTTAATAATGCACATTTTGTCTTGCAACCTCTGATTAAACCCAGACAGGGGTTCCCAGAGAAACAGGGAATGTATATGGAAGGGTTATTTGGGACAGGAAAAGAAAGATAAAAAAAAACCCACAGGTTTTTCCTATTGTGCAACCATTAGAGAATATAAATCTAGCAATTTTGGTTATGTAAGCATCAGAGAAGGGTTGTAATAAATACAGATTGGAATATCACAGTAACCAACTAGAGTTTAAAGATTCTGCTTACTGATGCCAAATTCTATGCTGTTGTATCATTGTTTCCTCAGCTTTTTTACTTTACTGAATTTTATTAAATTTTAATGGGAACTTATAGTAAAGTTCCAAATTATGATGAATAATAACCCAACCCAAATTATCACATAATAAAATAGAAAAATGTCTAACATTGGCATGTCAAGAATGTTACTTTAAGTAAGGTTTTTTATGACTAAGGAGTCTGTGATATAGTGGAAAGATCAGGAGACTTGGATTCTAGTTCTGTCTGAACCACCAATTAACTGTGTGGCCTGTGGCAGGTCACTACTCTCCTCTGGGTCTGTTTCCTTATCTGTGCAGAAAGTCTGATCAATCTCTAATGTCCTTCCCTCAAACCTGAAATTCTGTGCATAATAGTCATCATCTTAGATATCAGTGAAATACTACCCTAGAATCATCAAGCTGGAAGGAACTTTATAAATCCTCTCATCCAAAACCTTGTGTTAGGGATGAGAAAACCAAGGTCCAGAGAAGGTTGTCCAATATCACTGAGCTAAATTTAATGATGAAGCTGGGACTACAACCAGGTGTCCCAACTCCCAATTTTGTGTTTTCTCTACAATACTATACTTCCTTATATAAGAATGCTTATATCAATGAAAATAAGCAGATTAAAAATGACCAGCAGACTTTTTATTCAGTTCCTAGATATACAAAGCTTCACTAACGATTGATAAAGATATGCATGCATGTGTGTGTGTGCGCATGCATGTGCATGAGTCTGTATGTGTGTGTATCTACCAATTGACTTTTCCAAACATCCAAAATATTTCTCTTGATTGGGAAGATACTAGATGTTTGGATAGGTTAACAGACAGTTCAAAAGACCTAATTTCCCTGTTTTATCCTCTAAAAATAAGTCACATATATAAAATTAAGTACATGAACAAATACATTAAAATTATGTAAAAATAAAAGCACAATTCTTCAAATATCACAATCATCCTTTTAATCCTATTAAATAATAATCTCCCTACATTTGTATTTTTACTGTGAATGTATTTAACACAATTCTACCTTATATAATCCCATGATTGGGTATCAGAGGACTAAACTGGAAAAAGGACAAATCTTCCCTTCAACCAACACCCTACCCAACCTCCATCTAGATATAGAAGGGGGGGAAAAGACTTTCATATATAATAAGATCAGAAAGACTTGTGTTTTATAATACATAAATGATGACTACAAAGACTTTTCTTTTCCAGGTAAAATACCCTAAAATTTTGCTGCTGACATAATGCCTCTTGTGTGAGAACTTAAAAAAACCATACTTGACTGAAATACTAAATACGAAAAAGAAGATATGGAATTGTTTTTTTAGAAGGGTTATTAAAGAGTTGAGGCCTAAAGGTGTATGTCTATTTTAAAAAGAAATTTTCTGATTGCAGATAACTTCTCAATTTGATTTAGTGTCGAATGATAGTGATGGGGTTGATAACTGAGCATTCATCGGTAATTCATCTTGTGCTGGTAGAAATTTACAGCAAAGCAGTGCTTTCCCAACACTGACAAGCCCTATTAATCTTTTTCAGACACATTTCAATAGGTGTCTCCATCTGTGCCCAACATCTAAACACTCTGGCATCACCAGGGACTTGAAGACACCTCCATTTCAGGTTATACTAGTGAAAATGTGATACTAGATTGTTCTTGATTTTTTAACCTAATTCTCTCTTCATTCAATTAGCCTTTTTTCCCTGAATTTTCTGATCATGCATAACATCATTTTCCCCAATGAGTATATTTTTTAAAAAATGGTTTCTTAGAGATATACTATCTTCTATGGGGTAAGCAACCAACAACTTTTTACAAAGTAAAACACCCAAGAGTCCATTGCTTAGTGCCCTAGGAACCTAATTGAACATCTCCTTTTGCCAAAATAGACATGGAAAATGAATCCTATTTTTGCTTATATTTTTTAGAAGCTGGTATAAGTAAAAACTTTAAGATCTATTTGATTTACATTTTTAATGCAATGCATTACACTCATGAAAAATTTTAATTTTTAAGTGGTGAGAAGAGAAACAAGGTAAAAAAAAGTCTTGGCATATTGATAGCCATATTTCTTCAGCATATTCAGATCCGTGGACACAACACTTTTTTCTATTTGCACCAAATATAAGAACACATATATTATAAGGAAGTGAACAACATTACAAAAAGAATCTTATGTTCAAATTTTCTTTCCTGTTAAAGGAATATAATTTGTGGACTGTATATAAATTCAGTTTATGTAATAAGTTTGATAGTCTTATTTCAAATGACTTAGCATCAAGTGTTTTCTGCCATTTTCATGGGCCTGGTTGGGCAAAGAAACTGAATTTGGACTGCGTTTTCTTTTTGTCCTCTGTGGGAAAGAAAGAAAGAAAGAAAGAAAGAAAGAAAGAAAGAAAGAAAGAAAGAAAGAAAGAAAGAAAGAAAGAAAGAAAGAAAGAAAGAAAGAAAGAAAGAAAGAAAGAAAGAAAGAAAGAAAGAAAGAAAGAAAGAAAGAAAGAAAGAAAGGAAGGAAGGAAGAAAGAAAGAAAGGAAGGAAGAAAGAGAAAGAAAGGAAGGAAGGAAGGAAGGAAGGAAGGAAGGAAGGAAGGAAGGAAGGAAGGGAGGGAGAGAGAGGGAAAGAAGAGAGAGGGAAAGAAGAGAGAGAGAAAGAAGAAAGAGAGAAAAGAGAAAGAGAGAGAAAGAGAAAAAAAGAAAGAGAGAGAGAGGGAGAAAGAGAGAGGAAGAAAGAGAGAGGAAGAGGAAGGAAGGAAGGAAGGAAGGAAGGAAGGAAAGAAGGAAGGAAGGAAGGAAGGAAGGAAGGAAGGAAGGAAGGAAGGAAGGAAGGAAGGAAGGAAGGAAGGAAAGGAAGGAAAGGAAAGCAAGGAGAAAAAATAAATGAAAGAGAAAAGAAAGAGGAAAAGGAAGAGAAAGAAATTAAAATTCTGACATATTTTCATTTTTAATAGATCAAAGTCCTCATCATGCTTGATTGAGTATTCAAAAATCTCCACTGAATTTTTGCTTTAAGTGATCCGTCACTGATAAGTGTCTATAGAGAGACAGAAAAAAAGTATACATCCTCAAAATGTGTTTCTTTCTTATGGACTACTTTAAAATGATTGTGAGTCATCTTATGGATCTAATGACCTTATTGTAGGTGGCAAGTTTAAATGTGCCATATTAATAACTTGTTATCCAAGATAAATTAAGTCCTTATGTGTCAAAAGCACTCTGAACTGGATTACCTACAAGACAAGTATTTATTGAATAAATGTTAAATCCAATTTCATTTTAATGTGACTGACTGTATGCTTCAGACTACTAGAATGAGATAAAAACACTCAAACCTATAACTGTGTTACCACATTACACCTAACTTGTCTATTTCTATTATTTTCTCCTTAAAGTAGAATATCGAAAGACTGTGTGTGTGTGTGTGTGTGTGTGTGTGTGTGTGTGTGTGTGTGTGTGTGTTTTGTTCTGAAGAGCAAGGAGAGAGATAGAAAAAAGGGCTGGCATTCAGCCTAAAGAGAAATCATTGAAACAAATTAATCCTATGCCGTTTAAATTGACATGGTAATCCATCATCAGGGAAGGCGAACTCTGAAAGCAATCTAGGATCTGCAGTGTTCTTTCACTGGCCCTGGAGGCACAAAGACAGATAGTAGAGGAGGGGAAAACATCATAAAAGTTAGTAATGCCTTAGAAAAAAAAAAGAAAATGACTATATCTAGTTTTCTTTTTCCTTACCTCCAAGGCCTATTTCAGAAAAGAACTTAGGTTAACTTTCAACAAAGTTTACTTCTAAATGCTGTCATCTTCACCCTAGCTCCAAAGGTCTGATGGTCATACTGTATAATCTTAACCATTATTTGACTCATTTCAAACATGGCCTAAATAAAATCTTTGACATCTTAGAGATATAGATGATGACTTTCCTTAAACTCATTTTTTTCATTTTCAAATTTTTCTTAATAATTTTCTCATTTAAATCAATCTCTTTCGTGTTATATGAAAGTATATTTTATTATTATACTTTACTTAACACATTAATGCTTTCTTAGCATCACAAAAATTTGAGATAGGAAGGTTAAGTCACCACCCCTGCCAGGTATATTTATAATTAATGGAGAGAATGTTTTTTAAAAATACCTGCTTGTTTCATATGCCTTAGATGAGGTCTTTTATTTTTTTTAATCTTTGAAATACATCCAATTGAAATGTTTTCTGTTATAACAATGCTCTGATGAAAACCTCTGTAGAATGTTACATTATAAAAGTCTCTGGGTTTTTTTTTTTAATACAGTGTCTTGAGAAATGCTTTACATGTTTTCTTTTTAACTAATAAATATTTTGCTTTTGTGGTGAGAGATCAATTGTTGCCTGAATTTACTAATAAAATCATGGAAAATAATATTATTTTATATTTTAACAATATATTTCTATGGACTAAGCAATATGCATCTCTAAAAGTAAGCATATATGAATATATGTATATTCATATATTTATTCAATCCCTCTGTTAGCAACAGACAGTTTGAAGAAAAAACTTCAGACACTTTAGTGCCCAAGGCAAAGGGGGTTAAGGCTACCTAATATGAACCATACCCAACATCTGCCCTTTTTTAATTTAGAGAGGACAGGATTTTTTCTATTTTGTTAAGAAAACTTTATGTGGTATAGTAACTTCAGAATATACATTACAACCATTTTTTTCCTTTGTAATTAGATTTTACTTGTTCTCTAAGAAATGAGAAAGTGAAAAATAATCACAGAAACTGAATGATTTTTTTAAGGAGATAAGTATCAAAAACAGATTAAAGGTATTTCCAGGGTAAATAGGGGAAGGATATCTAAGGATCTTAAATGAAATATTCATTCAAAGTCATGCCAATTGAAATTATAATAGAGTAGTGATTTCACAGAATACATGAAATCTAAATCAATGTTTCTCAGTTTCTGAGCATTAAACTGCACTTGTTAAAATATGGTCTGGTTCCTTGAATGGGTTTGTTTTTCATTCATGTATAATATATTTTAAGTGAAAACACTATTTTCCAAAGACCATTAGATCAGCCAAAATCATTGTGAAAGAAAAGTAAAGACTGAACATAATCCACATTTACTCACAGAAGGATGCAAAAAAAAAGCCCTAATATGTATAATTTTCTGAATTCCCACAAATATTTTCAATGCAGAGAAATATCATATGTATAAATAAACATTTCCCAACAAAATTTAGAAATAAAATTCTACATAACTATGTTCCATTAATATATAAGGGGGAGTAAAATGGCCTGTACTGTTTTTTTTTTTTAAACTTATTCTTCCTGACTAGTGACATAATGTGATTTTGTCAAGAAATACCATCCTTACCATTTTTCACTTAAGTGGATATCCCTTCTTCTTAATGTTTTCAGTTTAGCTTTAACTATTTTAAATGATATAATCTCATCCAATTTACCTCAACCAAACCCAGAGAATTCTTCTGGATAAGAGTGATTAATTTCTTACAAATTGCAATAGACTGATGAGAAAAGTACCATTCTCAACCATGTGTTTAAAATGTTTAAAAGCTGTCTAAAGATTGTTAAAAGATAACATGTTTAAGCTGTAAAGCTAATAATTTCAATGGACAGGGGCTTAAATGTTATGTGAAACAGCCTATCTTAATTCAGCAAAAGAAATTCATCTAAGATTTTTTTTAAATGCAGCCACATTTCAAGGAAATCAGATTTTTGTGGGGTAAGAGGAATAATTAAATATGTAAATGATTAAAATATTCTGCATCCACATAGTGTTTCTCCTGTTATGGCGGTGAATCTGCATTTGTCTAACTATCTATCTGATCCTCTTATTGTATGCTTTCTGCTTATATATACATCTGTATTTGCAAAAAGTCCCCTGTTAGGCCATAATAGGAAAGGAAATTCTTCCTTAGGTGGTTTTTAGTACCTGAAATTTACCTTGAGTTTTTGATAAGTGAAATTAATTCACATCAATTCTCTTTGTTGTTCTTGCTTAATATATTGACATTCAACCAATTAGCAATATTATTTTATCTGTTATTTGTGTTATTAACAACTTCATTTTTTAAAATTCTAGGTACTAGAATTAGTAGTTTTGATAATAGTTTTATTAGTTTTGATCTTTAGAAATTATATAAAAAAATGTCTTTATAAAGACTTCATTATTAACATCGTGAAAAAGAAGGAAAATACATGTTATAAATGTTTAAGCAATATTTCAGTTAAGTCCTCCTCAAAGCAAAAATTGATCTCAAAATGGTGTCTCTCTATTAACAACAATAACCTGTAAATTTTAATGTTATAAGGCATTGATTGTCAACGTCAGGTTTTGTTCAATATTCAGGTAGCCACTTAATACCAGCATCTTCAATGGCCTGGGCTATTAACATTCTTCAATTCATTAGAAATTAAAATTTATAAAAAAAAAAAAAGGTCATTTTAAAATTAAATACTAATCAGAACACTTAATTTGCTTGCTGGAATATCTTATACAAGAAAATCAGCATTTTATATTTGTAAGGTGCTTTTCCAAAAATTGTACAAGGTATATCAACTTTATGACTAACCAAGTGATTAAACTTGCATTTCAACCCTAACAAAAATGTTTCTGAGTATATCTTCCAAAAATATTTTCACTTTGCTTCATTATTTATTTATGGATTTATTCATCTCTGTATACTTTCTATACAAATATATAGACAACAATATACAAAGCATTAAGATGTGAATATTGCTTTAAAAAAACTTTTCCACATAACAACATATGTATGTCGCACATAGATATGTGTGTGTTAATCTTGTTGATCATGGACTTGTATATATTTATATAACTATAGTATAACTATCTATTATAGTGTCATGAGGCTTAATGTCAGTATATTTTTATAATCACACTCAGAATTTATGGCTATAATTTGGCTATTGACAAGATGCCAAACTAGCCTTACTTAAATGGAAAGGGGTAAATGTGTCTTGTTTTTTAATCAAATCCCCCCTCCCCCAACAAATACACATACCAAACTGACTGTTACATATAGTAACATTGAATATATCATTCAAAGAAAATTAAATGTTTTACTGATTAACATTTTCTGATCCCTAAAATGCATTTCATGTATTTTTAAGGGTGAAAAATTTTGTTTGTTTCATGGAAATCTGTGTTCATATTTTGGGGGTGGAGGGAGAAAAGTAGGGCAGAGAACTAAAAGAAAAAATCTTGTAAGTGGACTGAGTTCACTGCTGCTTGCTGACCTCTCCTTTCCTTTTCAACAGTCCCTTTTTGTAGATTAGTATGGTTAACCTTAGTTCTGTCTTGGAGTAGGAAGGGTTAATGAGACCAAGCTCCTTACAACCTCAAGGTCAGAGTCTTCCTATCTCCAATCTAAGGAATTAGGTAAAGAGGTTATACGATTATAGTGAAAGGAGTTATAGGCACTCATTGCCTCACACCTGAACATATTGCTCTAAATCCACTGGGATTCTGGGGGATTGGGGGGGAGAGGGAAACTCTAGCTATGGAAAACTGTTAATTGGATCTGTACCTATCTTTCCTGTTGCTCTGATGATCCAACCAGGACAGTCTGCATTACTTCCCCCAGGCTTAATAAAAAGAAAAATCAATCAGCAAAACATTAAAAATAAAATAAAAAAATATCCACAATAATATCTTTAGGGGGGAAAAACAGATTGGGCGGGGGGCCGAAAGAGAAAAATGAAAAGGCAATACTTCCCTCCCCTTTTTACTCCCATCCCCCTCCCTTTCCCTAGAAATTAGTGGCCAGTTGATTATTTGCAGCTGTTTCTAACTTCAAGGTTTGTTTACAGTAGCCACACCAGCACTTAGAGAAGTGAAAAGCCATTTTCACATCAGTCCTGCTGCTTTCTTTTTCGGATAAGGGTTTTCTCTCCTTACCAGAAAAACACTCAGGAAGCTTTGCTAAGTTCAGCGAGCAAGTCCTTTCCTTAAAAGTTGCTGCGCCTCCATCAATTTGCCCTCTCTGCATCTCAGCCTTGTGGCAAGAAAAGGGTTTTCATCACTAGGATTTAGGTTAATTACCCAAACCTGCTTTCCTGCCCTGTGGACTGGCCCGGGCTTCCCTGCCTGCTGCCATGTCGCTATCTAGACTCAGAGAACTAGTCCCTGACTTAAGCGATTTTCCCTCCATCCCTCCCAATACCTGGAAACCGGGAGGGTATTCTGCTTTGATCCCACCCAGAGGAGTTCCCTCGCTCTCAGTCTGCTACTGCGCTAGAAGACTCCCTAAGGGACAGAGTCACAGCGGGGCAGGGGTGTTTATTCATATTAAGAAATATTGACTGAACTGACATTAGAAATGGGAGGGGGAAGCCTAGGAAAGAGTGGGAAGTTGAAGGGGAGGACTTTATCAATAAGAAAGATGCCAAAGATTGGGTCTGCTGGTTGCAGTGGATTGGAATTTGTGTGCCCCTTTAGTCGAAATTGGGGGGCTGGAGAGGATGCTATACCTGTTTTATGAGACATTTGTTTTCTGGGATGGGGTGGGGAAAGAATGACTTCTCGGTTGCTTATTTAAAACAAACAAAAATACCAAGGTATATCTGGGATCATTTCCTTTAGCTTCTGTTGTTCTTGTCAATGTCGAGTCATTTGCAAGTTACTTCAAAATGTCCCAGGCATTTATTCCAACGCTTTGTTGCCGTTTTACATCTCCGCCTCCTACATAATGTTTCCAGAGTCTATAGAAACCCTTGCTTTTATGAGACCTCTCTCCCTTTCCTAAACACTCTCTGCCTATCTGATGCCTTTACATCCTCGCGTCCACAACTAATTCTTAGTTGGCTAGAGATTTTAGGATTCTCCTTCCCAGCGTCTTCCTAGACTTCTTTTGCTGTTCGGGGGAGGGAGAAGAAAGACTAATAATATTTTTTTTTCTTTGGCCGGGGGGAGGAAGGTAGTGAAAGGGTTTCTCCCCCTCCTTTCTTGATTTTCCCCCTCCTGGTATAGCCAAATCCATGAAACTCCCTGCCCCTTTGTCACTATGGGGGCTTCTAATCACTTCATATCGATTTTCTAACTCTTTTCATCCCGTTGAAGACACATCTTAAAACACTCCAACCCAGAGTGTGCTCTTTGCTTTATACACACTAATAAAATGATTTACCCTTCTCTCTGCGCTCTCCTCACAGGAGAAAATCGTTCAAGTCCCGGCTATTTGTGTGTGATCAGTAAATATTTAGTGTGGTGACATCTTCAGCTCCTCTCCTGATCAATACCCAGCCCAACAGGAGGTTCCCATTGTCCAGGAGGAGACTTGCTGAGCTCTGTTTAGATGAGTTCTTCTCTTCCTCTTCTGGACTCTGATTTATGTTGGAATGGAACTAGCAAAGGGAAGAACTTGCTTTTAAAATGCCTTTTAAACCTTTTTACTTTTGACATTAAGCCACCTATGCAAGGGCTGAATTATTCCATGAGAAGGGAGGACTCGAGATCTCCTCCCTGCTGCCTTTTCCTCTTTTCTTTCTCTCTGATCTTCTAACACTTTCAAAGCCTTGGTATAAAATGGATATCTTTGGAACCACCTTTCAAAATCATTAATTTCCTTTTTGCAAGAACCCCCACCCCAACCCCCTACATTCCCTACTCTTTATCTAATTCTTCTGTTGGGAATTAAGAAAAGAGGGAGGAGAGAGGAAGAGTGGTGAGAGATCCAGAGGTCCAGGAATCCAGTCCAGTGCTGCTTTAGCTTTGAATAACTACTTTTCCACACCCCTGCTTCTACCATTAACCTTTCTGTCCCACCCCCACCCCCATGCTCAGCAAACATCTTCTTAATCAACTAACAAGCTAGAAAGGGGTAGGTGTTTTAATTTCTAACTCAGGGATCCTCTCCATCCTCAGCAGAGAAGCTAAGGTTCACTCCAAGTTGTTCCATCCATCAACACTTTTTTTCTAAGTAATGGCAAAACAAGGATATAGTCTGGTGGATGATAAAAAAAAAAAAGGCTACATTCCCCTCCCCCCATTTCCCTCCTCTTCTCACCCTAATCTATCTCGTATCCCCCATTCTCTTCCCCCCATAAAAGATCCTCCTGCCAAGGGAGTCACCGTTGGACTAATGGTCTAGTTTCACCCCCGCCCCCAGATGCTTAGCCTCATTGAAAATAGTGCACAGGACTATAACCTCTCTAGCGCTCTTCAGGGACACTCCAACCATGACCAGTAAATGGTCTGAGCTGTGATTCTCGAAGGAAATGAATCGCTATCTATATGCCTCAGAGTCTGGCGATACAGTATTGGAGGTGGGGGCCAAGAACCTGAAAGACAGAAACATCCCCACCATCCTCTCCACCTGTTAGCTGGTATGACAACAGACTTAGCCTCTGTACAGTACTTTCATTAACCCACTGCAGGTCTGAAAAAAAAATAAATAAAGGGAGACTAAGGGGAAGAGGAAAGGTGTAAGAGTCTTCAAGGGGTAAGACTTATCCCATCCACAATCCCACCTTTTGTTCTAGAAATGTTTTCTAAAGCATCCTTATCTCAAGAATATATCTTTATACTAATGCATACTTAATTGGTCTGTCTTGACTGTCCATATAAAACAATTTAATTAGGGTGCTTTCTTGCTTTGGAGGAAAAAAAAATCTGCCCAGCGTTTATTGTATTTAGCACCAATACAGGCAGAAAATGTCGCACAAGTTTTTGGTTGAAAGAGCACCTCTGTGTCCATTGAAGGGCGTTGATCCGAAAAGACAGAAAGGACAAGTAAAATCGATTTGAAGCGACCCTCTCTGTCCCTTTCACACCATTCAGAAACTCCATTCCTTCTAAGACAAAGACCAGCGCCTTGGGAATTCTCAGGAAAAAGAAGAATCCAGTCCCACATCCATAGAGCACTTAAAAAAAAATCTTTAATATTGCTCTTATTAAAAAGAAAGAAAAGCACTACATTGTGTTTAGTGACCACTTACCTTCCACCTCTCCCTACCTCCCCCCACCCCCCTATCTATATTTTACAAGCCTTCCCTTCTTAATCACTGGGTCATTATGGTTATTAAGATTGCAATCCTGGTTTCCAATTTGGTCATTCGCAGGCTTTTATTAAAGTTAGGGTAGTCCTCACCTTTGACCCCCGGAGATCAGAGTGGCAGCTATCACTACAAGTTGGGCCAAAGTTTAAAAAACAAAAAAACGGAGGAAATTTAGCTGGCTCTTGGGAGACTTGCCACTTTACCTTTTTTTTTTCTTTTGAAATGAATTACTAACTCCACCTCTGATGGAGATCTAAAGCTCCCCAAGGTTCCTTCGCTGTGCCTCAGTGAGTTCCCTTGTAAAACTGGTCCAACTAAACCCCAGGTTATCCCAGAAAATGACCGACTTAGTCGACCTGGATGCAAAAGCGATGCTCAGCTCCAGGGCAGGAACCTTATGGAGTTGATTGGGGGAGGGAAGGGGAGAAGGAGAAAGCAGAGGATGACATCATTTCGACCTGAACTGTAACCTCAATGCTTGTCATCACACCTTCATAATTCTCCCCGGACCTCCTGGGGGCAAAGGGGGAGGGGCAGAGGTGTGGCTGGGAGCGAGGGGGGAGGGGTAAGAGTGGGAGTGGGAAGACCCGAGAGTTACAGAAGTGTACTCCTTTGAAAATAGTTCACCACCTTTTCCAGAAACATCCCCCCACCATCCGTTTCGTATACTGATTATGCAAACCACAAAGAAAACTTTTGTAGACCATATTTATGGTATTAATGAATAGTTTTAAAAAAAGATTTACACTTCTTATGATCAATATTCAGAGTTATTTTCCTCAAAGTATATAATTACAGTGCCTTCATAGTTTTCATCATTGTTTGAGGTGGCAAAACCATTTGTAATTTTCATTAGCCAGTAAACATGTAATTAACATTCAGCACTGTGTTTAACTTAATTCCTGTTTAAGACAAGGACAAGAAACAGTGGAAGAACGTTTGTTCCATTTGTCAAGTCTGACATACATCTTACCATAACAGTTTCCTAAAATAAAAGATCCATGTTTCACCATTATTCTTCTCTTAAAACAAAACAAAAAAAAATCCATTAGTTAAAACTGTATTAGACTGCCAAATGCAATATAATTTAGTCTGAATTTTCTTGATATACTGCATTAGTGGTTCTACTTCAGGGTTTGGGGGGAGGGTGATAGAATTATTGAGTATTCATTTTATGGTCATGGAATGGACATTCTTCTATGTCTCTCAAATGAATCATCAAAAAATAAATATTTCCTATTTTGTGAAGTTACAAAATGGAGGCAGAGAGAAAATTTATCCAAATTGGGGGAAAATCTCTTCGGGGGCTTGAGTTAAGAGCAGAAATGAATGTTCAAACGGATTCCTCTGAAAAATGTTGACCCCCATTTAAAGTTCTATCTTTGATCGAGGGAGAGGGGAATCTGCCACTCTGCTGTGATGTGTTCCCCCCCCCCCCAGCACAGTTTTTTTTTCCAACTTGCTTTAGGATTAGGCTACATCCCTCCCGACCCCAAACAGTGTAATTTTGCTGTGCCTGTGTTCATCTTTCTTTGCAATATCGCCTATAGTTGTTTGCGGTTTTCTGCTGAGGCTCGAAATCATTTCATACATTCTACGACTAAACTCATTAAGTTGGGAGATTTTTTTCAATTGGACGGGTGTTTTTAAAGTCTCGTCTTTCCAGCCCCAAACAAGGTGTAGCAACGTACTCTTCCTTCTAAGGAATGAGATGAGAGACAAGGATCACTCAAGGCATCTCCTACCTTGGGTTTGGGGGATTTTTCTTAAAGGCGAGGCGTGCATTCCTCAGCAGCTATGTACAAAGCTCCCTGAAACCTTGTCTGTGTAAAGTTAGTGTTCAGTATTTTCCAAGGCTGAAAGCTAATAATACATGGAAAGCACTTCCCTTAGGTTGAAGATCTTTTCTTTCACCTTTCCTCTTTTTCCCTGAAGGCTATAGCCTACTTTTTTTTTTTTTATCAGTTTGCACAATCGCTTAGATAAATACCAAGAAGGAGATTCTCTTTAATTACCAAAGACACATCTTTTCAGGGGGCAAACAAAGCGTTTATTTCACCTGCCAAACTAAAGGAGAGTTACTTCAGTTTAGAAGGAAGATGCAAGCGGTTTGGGACCTTGAACAAGGCAAATATGGTTTTGGTATGTTTACTTATAGTTTCTTCTTTTTTTACTTTCTTATTGTACTGTGTGTGATTTTATATTACTTTATGCTTTAAAAAAAAAAAACCTGTTTGCTAACATGTGTGATATGGCTATTAATGGGTTTGAGGGGATTGGGGAAGGAGAAGGGAAATAAATCCAATGCATTACATTGCTATATTTTATTACATGTGTCCTGAGGTGGAGTGGGGTGGGGTGGGGGGACAAAATTGCAAAGCTGCCAAAATATGATTGAGTCTAATAGTAAGTACTGTGCTGTATAAACTCATTTCCTACAATAATGCAAAAATAAGAGCCAGCCCACTAAAGCTTGTATTTCCAGGCATCAAGACTACTCGGTTTATATAGCAAACGACGTGCCAGGCTTGAACTAAGTATCAAAATTTACTGTTACATTTTAAACTGCACTTAATTTTGCAACCTTGTGCAACTGACAGCAATACTAGAGAAAGTCTAGCCTGGCTGGGTGTTATCCGCAACGCCAGCTCGAAAGGAAAGCCTTCTGTTCAAGCTAGTAGTACAATTGCAAGAAGAAGGGTACTCACCATCGGGAGGTGTGGTGAAGTTTGCTTGCAGCTTTAAAGCAAATATTTATCTTTTTGCTCTTTATTGCAACCGCGCGGATCTGACTTAAGAAGCAATGTTCTGCTCTGACCAAAACATTCAAGGAACGGTTCCTCATTTTAAAAAGAGAGAGGGAGAGAGGAAAAGAGAGAGAGAGAGAGAAAGAGAGAGAGAAAGAGAGAGAGAGAGA
>NW_027186296.1:55291911-55302907 GCF_028583685.1 Petaurus breviceps papuanus | reverse complement strand
GCGCCAAGAGTGTATGGTTGGAAGTCTCGAGATACATGGGGGGGGGGGTGAATTTTCAGCATCTAGCCCCTTATCTTTATATAGCTCTAATTTTTACCTTTCTGTTATTCTGTCAGTGTGTATGTGGATAAGGTATTTAATGCAAAGTGCACATAGATCCAGGTTTGTGAGTATTGGAAGGACAAGGGGTGGATGGGATGGTGGTGGTAGAAAGGCTAGCCTGGATATCCCCAATTCCTGCGACTGCCTATATAGCAAAAAATGTTTCGGTTTTACTTATTTTTTAAATTTATTTACATGATGTGTTCATCTTTCTTGGTGCCTCTTGTTTTTAACTCTTCACCTTTTAAAATACATATACTTGGTTGGCTTATCTGTTTAGTGTTTCTCACGAGTAAAGAATCTGTGTTCTTGAGTTATAATCTTAACCTATAAATATGTAATAATCATGAACCACTGCCTCGTCGAAAACAAACAGCAAAGTTAATAAATTGAATTATATTGCATTCTGGGGAAATCTTGTAAGATATATTTCATCCTTTTTTAAAAAACCGCTCACACTGGCATACAGAAGCAACTATCTTGAATTATTTTTGCACAACATTGAATTAAATTGCTTTTGCTGATATAAATCCTCTTTTTCTTAATTTTGCTTGTGTGTGTGCCCAGAAAGATATCTGTGTGCTGATATTACTTCCAACTCCGCTTAGGATCCCTTGTTTGAGGGTTTTAATGGTTATTTGAAGGCTAGGGAGAAATCGAGAAACAATGACGTCTTTAGTCGACTATTTTGTAATCTAGAAGCATTTTCTCTTAAGTCTTTGTCCTTTTATATTGAAAGAGGCATATAAGATACATGGATATTTCAGACATGAATGTACATGTATGTATACATACATTGGAATGGTATTAAGCATAAAGTGAATGCGTTAGAAATAACCTTCATACCATTCAGTCAGAAAGACCTTTTCCCCCCTCCAAAATAAACTATTGCCTACTTTAATTTACCATCTCTGCTTTACAATTATTTAAAGCAAGTGAAAGTGGATTAAGTTCAGGAAAGTGTATTTTAACTTTATGAGGACAGTAAAATGTAGTTAACTATTGGGGATCAGCATCCTATATATACTTTCTTTATTTGAACAATTAAAAGTTCACTCCAACATACCTGTGAAACTTTAACCCTTAAAAGAAAAAAAAAAACAGAAAGCTGAATATCATTTTAAAAAAATCACAACAAATACAGTTACTGATTAGAGGTATTTATTAGAGGGTTGACCAATCACCTGGTGTACCCAACGTCATTTTCACTCCCTTCTTATCTAACTCCCTTCATCTGCTCCCCCATTTCCCGAACTTAAAAAAAAAAAAAATCCCAAGTAACTTTTCCTCCCTGACACTCTCAATAAAAAAAATGTGAGAGACTCAGGTTCTTTCTGAGATTGGTTTCGTGGCGCCTGTAAGTTGAGGGGAAAAGTCTTATTTTCAATGCTTCACAAATAGCTTTTTAGTACTATTTTGCATGCATGTTTAGCTGTTTCTCTCGTCTTTGATAAAATCTCTGATGCGAGCTTTGATGATATAAGGAGGGGGTGCAAAAAGGAAGAAGGGGTGCAAAAAATGATCCCTTTAGCCGGGGTTTCTCCCTCCTCCCTCCCATCGCCTTTCTTTCCCCCTGTCCCCTCCCCCGCCCCCCTCTGTTGCAAGCCGGAGGAGGCAAGGCTGAAGAGAACTGCCAGAGACTCATCTCCCTTTAGGACCGGGCAGCTCTCTCTGGCAGCCATACCAGGCAGCACAAGGCTCATTTGGCCAATGAGGGGGAAGGGGCGGTCCGGGAGCTTTTGACCAGTCAAACACAGTCTGTTGCCTTATAAGGCGAGTGGTCTCCATGGTAACGTGTGCTAAGTTGCAGCAGTCGTGTCAAAGTTCACTATATAGAGAGCTCAGTGAGCTGATCGCAGAGAAACCACTTCTGCCAGCCCCGGCGCCTATAAATCGCATTCACTCCCTAACCCCCCTTTTTAGCATATTTGATCACTTTGATTCTCTGTTCTTTTCTCTCCCACCCCCCCCCTCCTTTTTTTTTTCCCCCCCTCCCTCCGTTCCCTCCTCTGTGCTTTTTTGTGTTTTTTTTTTTTTTTTTTTTTTGCGCATGAAGGATGTTCTTCTAGGTTGTGATCTTCCCTCCTCTCTCTCTTTTATCATTATCCCCGCTGCTGCTGGAGAGTTGACTCTTTCCCTATGTGTCTGAACCAGCGGCGCTAGAACCACTCGCTAGAAGGAGCAAGGAGGAGGAGGAGGAGGAGCAGCAGCAGCGGCGGCGGCGGCAGCAGCAGCAACAACAAGCGAGCAGGGGGAAGCAGCAGGACGAGCGGCGGCGGCGGCGGCGGCGGCGACGGCAGCAGCAGCACCACGAGCGGCAGGACGAACCCACCGCGCAGGAGCCGAAGCCAAAGCAAGAATTTGATCAGTTTCATGGTTATACCCCTGGACTTGAAAAAAGCTCCGGCGAGACCGTCGGCTCCCTGCACCGAACGAAGTCTTGTAGTTGTGTCTTTTTTCGCCCCTGTGTGTGTAATCTTTAATCTTTTATTCATTCTTATTTTGATGGCTTTCCTGAATGGCTGACTGTGAGCTGCCCTGGACTTGGCCCCCAGACAGTCGCCTCTCCTCCTCCAACTCCTCTGCTACAGAATAGCTTTGAGAGAGAGTGAGTGAGTGAGAGTGAGAGAGAGAGAGAGAGAGAGAGAGAGAGAGAGAGAGAGAGAGTGAGATAGACAGCTGGATAGAAGCCAGACAATCGACTTCCATCTCCCCCCCTCCCCTCCCTCGCTCTCCACATTTTGCCGATATTTGCGCTCCCCCTTCCCTCTTCCCTCCCCTCCTTTTTAAAGCCCCCCGAAAACCGCCAAAGCTGATCTGAAAGCAAGAAAAGCAACAAACTTTCCAAAAAAACACACACCCAGACACACTCACACTCACACACAAAAGAAAGAGAGAGAGAGAGAAAGAGAGAGAGAGAGAGAAAGACCAGAGAGCCCGAGAGAAAGAAAGGGGAACAGGAAGTTTGGAAACGGTGTCCGATAGATATGGCAATGGTAGTTGGTGCGTGGCGAGACCCCCAAGACGATGTACCAGGAAACCAGGGAACTCAACCTTCGCAAGCACCTCCAGTACAAGGACCACCAGCCGGGGCCCCTCACACCCCGCAAACTCCGGGCCAAGGGGGCCCCCCCAGCACTCCAGCCCAGACCAACCAGCCCAGCCAGCAGAGCCAAGCCGGGGACAAGCAGCAGCAACAGCAGCACATTGAGTGTGTGGTTTGTGGGGACAAATCTAGTGGCAAACATTATGGCCAGTTTACCTGCGAGGGTTGCAAGAGTTTCTTCAAGAGGAGTGTAAGGAGGAACCTGAGTTACACTTGTCGTGCCAACAGGAACTGTCCTATAGACCAGCACCACCGCAATCAGTGTCAGTACTGCCGCCTCAAAAAATGCCTCAAAGTTGGCATGAGACGGGAAGGTATTGGGATTTCATTTGTTTTCCAATTTACAGTTCACTGCCTTTTGTATTTTTTTTTAAATCGGTCTTTAAGTAATTAAACCGAGAGAGAGAAAAAAAAAACTCAGATGGAAAAAAAACTGCATGCTTTTTCCAGCATTCCAACTGATTTCTCTTCCCTCCCCCACCTTGTTTTGATTTTGTTTTCATTGATTGGAACTGAATTTTAATTCGACTCTGTGAAAGGGATATGATGGGGCGTTTTGTTTTGGGAATTTTTTTTTAAGTCCGGTTTACTTTTTTTTTTCTTGTTGGCTTGTTTTCCTGCATGTTCAACATATATCCTTCCCTTCCCCTCCCCCAGATTAAAAGAAAAAAAAAACCTAACCTGAGATTGTACTTTTGTACAGGAGGTTCAAATTACAATGACAATTTTATGCACTTCACTGTATTAGCACAGTGTACAACTCTCATTTGATCCTCCGTGAATTAACATTCTGCTTTTAAAAAATACCTGTGTTGTTTTCTTTTTCTTTCACTTTTGGAAGGAGAGAACATGGTAGGATTGAAAGCGGGGGGGAAAGGCCATCCGTGGCTGCTTTCGCTCTGGGCAAGTTGGGTCTTTGTGATATAAAATTAGACGAGAAATGTGAGCTCTAGTTTTCCAATGGCGTGCTTAGAGCCTGGGCGCTGTAATGTAGGTTAAGGGTTAGGGATCGCCTTGTTTTCTTTGTGTTTCTGCAAGAGTAACTAACCTTGTAATACGTTAAATAACAAATATAAATCAAAAACATTTTAGCAACACTCTCGCTCCCTCTCGCCCTCTCCGTGTCTGCCTCTCAGGCGATCCTTTCTAATCTCTCTCGTGTCTCGCTCGCTCGCTCCCTCCCTTCTGTTTCCCTCTCTTCCCCCTCTCTTTCTCTCTCTCCCTCTCTCCATGTAAATTTATTAACCAAAAGAAAAGCCCTCAATTCACTGATCAGCTAATAGACGTGGTTTTAAATAATAATGCATTTCTCTTGCAGTGATCTGGTTGGGGTGTGTGTTTTTTGGAAGGATTATTCGAAAGTCAATAAAGGCCGTTTGGGGCGAGCACTGTGTATTTTGAAAGAACGTCTCCCCCTCCCCCTCAGCCCCTCCCGCTCTCCCCTCCCCCAATCAATAAGAAATATCAGATGTTTAGCTGTAAAGAAGAAAAATGCCCTCATAATGACACATTCCTCTCATAAGAGAGAAAACACAAAAGCAGCCGGGTGTGTTTAGGAAGTGAACAGTCTGGGTTCTTACCGCAGCTCCAAGCAGGAGCATTTTAGGCAAGTATACAACATTATGTAGCCTCTGTGTTGGTTTGACTTTAATCAGTCAGAAAGCAAGCAGATTCCCAGATCTCTCTCTCTCACGTGTTTGCAAGCAGAGAAATCTGTCTGGAAATAACAGGGTACTATGATCTGACTTTTTAAGTGGTGGGGGTTGGGAAGTGGAGAATACAATACAAAACAAACGCAACAAAAACTTACTCTTGAATCTTTTGAGATAACCCAACCAATTCAGGTATTAATTGCTGTAGTTTCTTCTTTATTCACTGCAGCCGTCCAAAGGGGAAGAATGCCACCCACACAGCCAACTCATGGTCAGTTCGCCTTGACAAATGGAGACCCACTCAACTGCCATTCCTACCTATCCGGATATATATCCCTGCTTCTCCGAGCTGAGCCCTACCCAACGTCCCGCTTTGGCAGCCAGTGCATGCAACCCAACAACATCATGGGCATTGAGAACATTTGTGAACTGGCAGCCCGGATGCTCTTCAGCGCAGTGGAGTGGGCCCGGAATATTCCCTTCTTCCCAGACCTCCAGATCACAGACCAGGTGGCTCTACTCCGGCTGACCTGGAGTGAGTTGTTTGTGCTCAATGCTGCCCAGTGCTCCATGCCCCTCCACGTTGCCCCGCTCCTGGCAGCGGCGGGCCTCCATGCCTCGCCAATGTCTGCTGACCGAGTGGTCGCCTTTATGGACCACATACGAATCTTCCAGGAGCAAGTGGAAAAACTGAAGGCATTACACGTTGACTCAGCAGAATACAGCTGTTTAAAGGCCATAGTCCTCTTCACCTCAGGTAGGAATCAAAGGGAAAACAAATAAACATAAAAGCCACAGCCTAGCGCCCAATGTGTTGGCCACACTTTGAATGTTTCCTCACCATGTGTTGAGATGGGGGAGGGGAGAGGGGGAATTGATGGGAGGAGATGAGGCAGGGAGTCTGTTGGGGTCATGAGTCCAATCACCAGCCCTTCCCCCACCCCTTGGGGTAAGTGTGGGGGGAAGAGAAGTTGTGACTAGAATTCCATAGAAACTTTGTTTAGCATGTAGACTCTTAGAGTAATGGCAGCCTGGGGAAATAAGATTGGAAGAACAATGGCATTGTAGAATGGTGTGCTTCAGGCAAGCCACCCAGGCTCTAGCAAAAGGGCCAAGTTAGGCTGACCCTTGAGTGTAGAATCTTTCCCATTGGGCTGGGAAAGAGAACTACATCAAATAAGCAGTGGGCATGAAATGTATTTCTCTGTCCTCTCCCCATTCTATTTTATCCTATCTTCTTCCCCCTTCCTCCCATCCCCAGCCTGAAGAGGCCAAAGGGACTCTTTCAAGATGCTTCCAGTCCTCATAGACAGTGATTGCACCCTCTTTCCCAGTCCTGCCTTGCCATGGCAAATAAATATGAGAACCTCAGCAATCCTGTCTCCTTTCATGTCAGGAGAAAAGTTTGCATGTTAACTCTGCAGGAGTTCTTGTTGTAGTTCCATCCATCCTGATCTAGTGGTTTTCAAAATAACATATACATATATGTATATATGTGTATATAGTTCAGGGTTACAGATTGGACTTGGTGCTAGTTGGAAGAGAGAAAGAGCGCAGATGATGCTCTAAAATGTAATTATATAGTAACATATTTCTACCTCTTTTCCTAAATTGTCAAACAAGCAAAGTATTTTCAGATAATTCAAAGGAGAAAGTATGTGCCTACTTGAGCTGTATATAAATAGTGCACGAGTTATAAAACAATAATGAATGCATTATGAAATCTAATTAGTTTGCATGTAGTTTAACCTGTGTGAGTAATGTAGCTGATATTAATTAACTCTTGAGGCCAAATTATTTTTGAGATATAGAGCTTTGCAATTTATGCAATACATGAACTAAACATGCTAACTCTAGGCTGTATATACTGGCACAATGCATTGGATATACCCCTAGAAATTTTGTGAAGTTTTTCAACCAATTCTTTTGTCAGAGCTGAGAGTCTCCTAATTCAGAATGATAAACATTTGAATTGAGGTAGGACTTGAAAAATAATTACTCATCACAGTTTTTAAGACTGATATCAGGAAACAGGGAGGAAAATGTAGTTTATATTGGGGGAAAGGACTCACAATCCTTTCCTTGTTGTGTTTAAGGGGGTCCAGGGAACCAAGCCATTAGTTGGATCTCTTCCAGGTCCTGGGTCCTGACCCAGGCTTCCTTTTATATATTACTTCTTTACATATAAAAACTACCCCCCCATCCCCTATTTCACCTTCTAAGGTCTTACGGTAATCAATTAAAAAGCTATATACTGGGACAAAGTAAGAATTGAATGTAGACTTTTTCATAGGAGAATTTTTTTTATTATTGCCCTATCATTTCAGGGTGCCTTCCCTGCTCAAATACACAGAAATGAACATCCTACTACACACAAACACTTCCCATATTCCCACTCCATTTCCCTCCTCATTTCTGACCAGGGAAGTGACTTTAATTTTTGGATTTGATATTTAGTTCTCAGTTTTGCTCCTAGTCTTTCTAGGAAAAAAAATCTGATATTGCTGTAACTGTTAATTTATTACTATTTGCAAAATGTGAGGCCTGGTGTGAAGAATGCAAATTGCCTCCCAACTAGATAAAGGTTTCTCTTATATTATTCAGGAATAGACATAGTACAAATGCAAAAAGTCTTCTATAAGTAATTTTTGAAAATTCCTGACTCCAGGAACTTATGTATTTCATATATATATGCAATGTATCTACATAAATATATACATATATTACACATGCTCTCTGTTTTTAAAGCCTCAGTTTTAATGATGCATAATATGCATGTGTTAGTCCTAGCTTTGCCTAGTAAGCCACAGAAAGGTCAGGTCACAACCTGTGCTCTCTTAGCAAAGAAGGCTCTTATTTAAAGGGAATTTATTGTGTTTTCTCCTATTAGAAGGGGGAAAGTGGCCAGTTGATATTGGGTGGGAGTGCTTATTGTAAGGGTATGAGTTTGGGGTTTTTTTAAGGAGAGAGAGAGAGAGAGAGAGAGAGAGAGAGAGAGAGAGAGAGAGAGAGAAGAAAAGAGGGGGGAAAAGAAACAGCTCAAATGAACAGAGAGATCACAGTTTGCATGGCTGCCCCTGAATAGACTAAACTGACAAGATCAGTTTTAAAGGGCCACTTAAATCAGTTTCAAAGACTGGAGAAAAGCGAGTTGTCTTCTTTGAGGAAGAATCTGTTGCTGAGTCCTGGGCGCCATTCCTTTTTACTGGGCCAGGTTGTCGGCTCCCCTCATTCCCTCCTCTCACCCCACCCCTCCCCAGCACTTAACTAACTATATGATTATAAGCTAAACAATTATTTTCTAGCAAAGGTGGCAAGAGAGCTAATGGACAGTGGGGTGTTTGGAAACCTTTTCATCCCCAGATTCACCAAGTGTACTTTTCAGTGCCCTTTTGTAGTGATCTAGTAGCCTCAAGACTCTGGGTCAGTAGACAGTGAAACCCTTCATTTCATTTGACTTTAAAATCCACCAGAACCACCTTCCAATACTCTTTCTCAATCCTCTTCCTTTCTTCCCTCAATTTATTTTTTTAGTAATGCCAATTTTTGGTCTAACATCTAATTTGAAGGATGCTCGACTACTCTACACACACTTCTTATGACCCATTTCAAACCTCTTAATCTGATAACTGTATTCTTTTTTTTTTTGTAACTTTCTTTTAGATGCCTGTGGTCTCTCTGATGTAGCCCATGTGGAAAGCCTGCAGGAAAAGTCACAGTGTGCTTTGGAAGAGTATGTTAGGAGCCAGTACCCCAACCAGCCAACACGATTTGGAAAGCTCTTGCTTCGCCTTCCTTCCCTTCGCACTGTCTCCTCTTCTGTCATAGAGCAATTGTTTTTCGTCCGTTTGGTAGGTAAAACCCCCATAGAAACCCTAATCAGGGATATGTTACTATCTGGCAGCAGTTTTAACTGGCCTTACATGGCAATTCAATAAAAAAAAAAAAGAAGGGGAATGAAACAGAGAGAAAGAAAAGGCAAAAGACTGATTTGTTTGCTTAAATTCCTTCTGTTAAGAAAGGATATAAAAGGATGTTACAAGTTTGCTAAAAGAAGAGAGGGAAGAATTTAATGGACTGTGAATTAAAAAAAAAAAAAGACTGTCAAATGAACTTTTACAGAATGCATTAAAAAAAAACTCCTGTGTTGGTCAGAACAACTTGCTACTTATCATTTTTGTATAAAAAAAAAGGAAATTAGTCTTTCTTTTTTTTTGGTAAACTTTTAAAATATCGCTAAAAGTGCATTTAAGGAGATTTGGAGAAAATTAGCAGAATGGAGAAAGTAAGTCTTTTTTTTCCAAATTATTAATTGTCCTGTGTCTATGTACCTATAGCTGTTCTTTTTTGTATTTTTCTGGTTCCAAACCAGTTTATTCTGTGGTTCTATAATAATTTTTGATATAATCTTGGCTTCTTAAAAACTGTGTATCCTTAAAATATATGTTCTGCAAGAATTAAAACTGAGTCCATGAAAATATCATAGGAAGACATAAAACTTTAAAAGGCTACTTAATGATGGAAACGCACTTATAAGTGGTGACCAAAATTTAGTTGAAGCTGAGAGCTCTAATTACAGACCCAAAGGAACCACACACAACACTTAAATACCTTCCCCCCCCCAAAAAAAAAATAAATCCTTCCCCATAACAAACCTAGCTTTTTTTTTATATATTTTAAGAAAGAATGAACTGTGGAATTTATTGGCGGCCAAGGGATGTGTCCAAGACACAAGCTGAAGTTTTGAATAAAAAGTGAACTTTTGTAATTTGAATTGGGTCCCGCATAGATCTTGAATTGTTATGAGACTCCTATATCTGTTTGTATATTTGCAAACCCTTTGTATTATAATAATTGTTGATATTTTCCCTTTTTAAAAAAATACCATTGAAATCAGCATGACAAAATAACGCTGTTGGCACTTATAGGTAACGTGATTGATTCAGTATCTTAGAGTTTACAGTTTGTGTTAAAAAACTGAAGGTTTTTTTTTAAGTGCAACATTTCTGTATACTGTAAAAGTTATAATAACTGAACTGTTTGGTCGAGTCTTTGTGTGTTATATTCCAAGGAAAATTGAAAGTATTCAGAAATTAAAATATTATTTGATATCTGAAACTTGTTTGGCTGTCACCACTGTCTTTGCATCCGAGAAAAGTCCACCTCACCTTTCTTAGAGTTTGCCCTAGGTGCTTGATTTGTTTACCTCTCACAGTAAGTTTGTTCAAACATAAAGTAGTGTATTTGCCTGTTTAATTTGGGGTTGGGAGGGTAAAGATGAAGTTCATGGTTTATCTCTGGTTTAGGAAGTGCTGGTCTGATATGGTAAGCCACCCCTATTCACGTAATCCTCCTTTTAATTAAAAATGGATTTTCCAGAGAAGGCCCTTATATTTGTCACACTTAAGTGCCTGCATAGGAAAGGTATTGTTGTGAAAAGTATTAGGAATCTTGAGATCAGTATCTATTTTATAATCAGAAAAAAATCTTTTGTACATTTCTGACATCCACGCACAAGATCATTCAAGCAAACTAATAGCGGCATTGTAAATATAGGGCAGTTGTTTGCAATGAGTTTTCTTTAAGTGTGTGTGTGATTATAAAAATATTCTGTGGTTCTCATTTATTGTGGAGAGGACTTCAAATTGAGTGATTTAGCTTCTAGCATGAAGAGTCTTTTAAAAATGTATATATGATAGAATACAATGGGATTGCTTTAAAAAATTAGACTGTGAGAGCATGACCATAGGTCATCAGTATATTTTACATTGCAGCTAAGTACATATAAACATTCGTACACTTCTGATTATGTAGCTGTAGTCTCTGCACTCAGAGTAGCTCTTGCCCTTAAAAGACATTTTTTTTAATAAGAAAGGAAGCTGAGTAGGAAGGAATAACTATTTTGGTTTTATGCCTTTTTCTCTTCTTTTTCTTTCTTTTTTTCCTTTGGAGCAGATGCTGTGTGTGTGTGTGTGTGTGTGTGTGTGTGTGTGTGAAAGCTTGCAATTTTGTTCTTGTTTGAGGCTCCCCCCCAACCATAGGATACAATACTTTGTTGATGGAAGGAAGGAAGGAAGGAAGGAAGGAAGGAAGGAAGGAAGGAAGGAAGGAAGGAAGGAAGGAAGGAAGGAAGGAA
>NW_027186296.1:55290292-55291901 GCF_028583685.1 Petaurus breviceps papuanus | reverse complement strand
GAAGGAAGGAAGGAAGGAAGGAAGGAAGGAAGGAAGGAAGGAAGGAAATCTTAAAGTGTATTAAATACTGATCTTTAGTTCCAGTAGATACATCTGTACCTGAAAATGATGTATGATTTGTGAATTCTGGTAGTTTTAATCTGACCCACTACATATTAGTAGTAGTATATTATTATTATTATTAAAGGGTATTGCTGACCTTTTAGATCTAGGTTTTTTTTCCCCTATTGCAAGTGGTATCTATGTGAGTGTGAAGTTTTTATAATACTAAAACAGCATATTTTTCTTGTTTGTTTTGTGTTAGTTTTTTTTGTAAACAGCCATTTGTTGTAAATTATCATTGGCATTAAATTATAATTTATGAATTTCAAAGCAAAGACATTCCCTGTTTTCTTATATTTTAATCATGCATTATAAAGATCATATATGATATTTCGTCTATCCCTACACCTCCTCTAAGTTTCTGCAGTAAGCTTGGGTTCTGAGAGCCTAACAGTGAACAGAATATTCATATGGTTAAAACAAAAACCACTGTATATGTTTAGATTGCCCAGAGGAGGATTTGTTTAGAGACTTGAGTTAGGTTTAAGTTTATTGCATTTAAAGAAAGTTTTTCTTTTCATGCTGCGTTAGAACAAAAGATCTTTGCAGCGACTGAATTGGACAAAAGAGGAGGGCTGGGACTGAAGAGCGCGTTCTATGTGAAATTGACGAGATCTTTAAAAAAAAAAAGCTGCTAAACATGGCGACTCTTTCCCTTTAAGTGTCTCTTTTTCCTTGCGGGTTTTTTTTTTTTTTAATCTGATCTGAGCTCGCTCTATTTCTTTCCTCTCCCCCTACTCCCCCTCCCTTCTCTCTGTGCACGGGATGTGAGGGACAGAGGCAGACGCAATCTGCAACAATAGTCCAAGGAAAAGAGAGATCGCAGCTTCTCGCTACTTTCAAACAAACCTGGGGGAAGATTTAAAAGGGAGAAAACATTCTGGTTTGGTTGATATGATTCCTTTCCAGCTTAGCATTCCCTACTAGTTTTTCTTCCTGGGACAAGGGGCTGGATCTCAAAAGTTAGAAACCAGTTTCAGGACTCACTTGAAAAGACTGATCTGTACTCTCCAGCCAGCTGCACAAGTGGGGGACTTGAGTTCGCAGAGGGTCCTTGTAAACTGTCTGCTCCCCTTTCCTCCATCCCCGCCCCCCACTTACGTGCAGCGGAATTCCGCCTGGGCCCGGGGAAAGTAAGGGGTGCTTGTTGCGTTGAGGTTCCACGCCTCGGCTCCGCGTTAAGTGGTAAAGGGGCGGGGGGCCGGAGTGGGGGTTGGGGCGTTCTGGGAGAGATCGAGCGTGTGAAACTATGCCTTTAAGCTTGCTTTTGACTTGGTCCTATTAGCTGAGCCAACATGGCGTCTCCCAATGCAACGCAAGAGCTGAGCTGCTAAGCAAAGGCAGCGCTTAGTAATAGAAAACACATTGGTTAGCTGGGGGAGAGGGGGGCGCTTCGACACAAATGTTTGCCGAGGCGTGGAACCTCAACGCAACAACAGAAAACAACGCAATCAACAAGAAGAAAAAAAACCAAAGACACAATACGTCTAGGAATAGATGCGTCTGA
>NW_027186296.1:55286276-55290192 GCF_028583685.1 Petaurus breviceps papuanus | reverse complement strand
GGGGGGGGGGGGAGGGAGGCAGAGCTAAAGGCCATTCCATCTGTAACCAGAAAACCATCTTTAAAACTCTTAGCCAGCAAGTAAGTGCATGTCCTCGATTATTCTGTAATTAAATCAGCAGAATTCCTAGGAAAAACATTTGTAGCAAAGCACCCCCCTCTTCCCCTGCTCACCATATATACCGCCAATTTGAAATAATGCCTGTTTCCCCCTCAAAACCAGCTTTCTTTAAAAAGGCTGTGTCTGAAAACGACCTTTCTCTTTGAATAACATAGTGAAAAAGAGAGAGAGAGAGAGAGAGAGAGAGAGAATTTAGGGACCTCCCTCAGTTCTCATCCTTACTAATGAGTTCCCTGGATTTGGTGTTTTCCAGTATTGTAGGTGGTAATGATTTGCATGCCGGCCGTTTCGTGGGAAGGGTTCAATACTTGAATGTCAAAGTTACAGAAAATACTTTATTTCTGATTTAGGACTGATGAATGCCAGAATATGGATATAGAGATAGGTTATATTTTCAGTCAGTGGGTGCAGGCATCTGGGTAGATGTGCAGGAATATGTAGAGGTTTTAACCTATAGACATATTGTTACCATTCAATTGGTTTAATCACTAAACAGATTTTTAAAAAGTATAATCTTGCTGTGAATATTTAATTTCTTCTTTAAAAAAAATCATCTGTTTTTTGGTTTTGTTTTTTTTTTTTTTTGGGGGGGGGGGAGGGAGGGAGAAGAGGCAGAGGAACTTGATTAAGCCGAGCACCAATGTCCTTAACAGAAAGTGAGATTGCCCATTAAGTAAAGGGATTTTTTCCCCCTACGTCGAACCCATTTGCCCTATCCTACAAATCCCTCTCTCCTTCGGTTGCCTTCAGAGAGGAAAGATACTTCGGGAATTCCAGGCCTTGTCAAGATTTATTGAAGTTAAGTTTAAAAAACGTGCTTCAGATGATTTTTCCCATTTTCTCAGATTTCAAAGGCTCCCCGCAGTGCGGCTGCCTAATTAATGGTGAAATTCAACTAAATCTAATTATGCAGTAATTTTAAAGCAGTTAGTCCTGGGCGTTGGTTTGTAATAGGACCCCAGTTTTTTAAAGTTTGCTTAATGTGTTGGTTTAGGGGAAAGCAGCCTTTTGTACCGCAAAGAAAGACAGGGAAATAGTTTTGCTGCATAAACCGAGGGAGAGAGGGCCTCCCCCTTCCCTCCTATCCTTTTTTTTTTCTCGTGCTCAAGCTAAAAAGAGAGAGAGGTGCTAACCCAGCTAGGAGACTAGATTCTATAGCCAAAGGGGAAAGAGAAAATCTAGTTAATATGGAAACACAAAGGGGTCCTTGGTATTCTCCCGCCTGGATGCATCTGTAAATACCCGAACGCTCAAGGATGGCTATCCTCTGCTGTCTAATAGAAAACAGATTTCTTCTCTATTGTCATTAAAGAGAAAAGCTGGCTCTTGGAGTTATAAATCTTATCGTCCTTCTGATAACACACTTGTAATAAGTTAGCGTCGTATTCAAAGTGAATTGTAAAACTGCCTCATTTAATATGGCATCTGTGTCATTAAAACTTTATTTTTTCCCCCCTCTGTGTCTTGTAGGCCAGAAGGGCAGGCAAAGGGTTGAGGGTTCTTGCTTGAAGACTGGGCCTCTTGGGGTAGAAGTAGGGAGTGGGATATTGATAGATATCCCCATCAGGATCTTTTAATAGGGTGAATATACCCTATCAACAAAGAGGGTGTGTTGGTACCCCTTTCCAGTCTTCCTCACCCATAGCCACCTAGAAATGAAGCTCCTTAGAAGAAACATTCCTATGATTAGCTAAGCAAACACATCTGCTTTCCTAGTTTGGCCTTCGTTAATTAGCCAAACAAAGAACCGTTTTGCTTTTTACCTTTTGCTGGAAAGAATATGTTTTTTCAGGAGTGTCTCCGGCCCTCCTCTTTTCAATTGCAGCCACGTTAATTTTATTGGGATTACTGATGGGAAATGAGGTGGCGCAGGCTTCCGAAAGGAAAGGCTTGATCATTACCCCCTCTGGAACCATATTTTTCCACCCCACCTCCTTCTCTGGAAGGGAGGTGGGAGTTGAGGAGGGGGATGGAGAATATCGGAGCAAGTTAGCAGCAATTTGAATCAAGCTCGAATTGGACTGATTTTAGTTGACAGAGCGTGTGTTGAAGTTGAACTCTATAATTTGCACTCCTGTTCCTTTATTAGGGTTGGACAACGAACTAATGAGCTTTTCCCCAGCACAATGTCACTTGTATTTCTTTTCTTATGGAAACTTTTAGATAGCGGAAGTTGTTTAAAAAGAGGAGTGGGAGGGTGTTTGCTGAAAGTATTCCCTACTTATTTCTTAAGACAGGTACCCGGGGTTGTTTTCTCCTGGGAGTGTCTGGGGGAGAAAAAGAAAGGGGATGAAGTGAAAGAGGGAAGGCAAGAGACAGCAAGGTTTAGCTTTGTGATAGGATCATCTGGGATGAGTGAGAGCCCAGGAAGGCCTTAAGAGACAAGACAACCTGCAGGCCCCTGGGAATTGGAAGAACAAGGTAACCCTCAAAGTCGAACTCCTAGTGAGAGAAGTGTAGGCGTCTTGGTGATAGCTGATTACAAGGACTCTAATCTCATCAGAGCCTAACTGAGAAGAGATAACTTGCGTGGTACCCAAACATAGAGAGTCTAACTGGTGGGGAGGGGGTCAGGCCTTTTCCCTACTCCCCTCCCCTCCCTCCGGCCTTGGTGAAAGCACTAGTTCGGTGGGTCGTCGGGTAAAAAGATCCCCACAAGGCACACTCAGTCATCTTCTTCTCTAATAAAGGAGGGCCCAGCAATGGAGGCGAGGGCCTCCTGCATCGCGCTCCAGGGTGGGGTGGGGATTGAGGGATCAAATAACTTATCCTATCCCACTTCCAGGAGAAAGATATTGTATGTCTGTGTGTCTATCTGTCTTGATGTTCTCAATATTTTTATTCCCTTTCGGGACGGATGTGTGTGCTTTGAAGTGTCTCTCTCTCGAGGTACTCTGGTAGGGAAAGAGGCTTCACTGCCCAAGTTGATCCCGGCTTTATTTAGTTCTCTTTCCTCAAATTTGGCTGGTCTCCGGAGAACTCTCAGTTGAGAAATACTGAAATTAAGAGTTAAAAGCCGAGGTGGGGTGGGGGTGGGGCCGGGGGCTGAGGTAGGAAGCTGCCTGATGAGACTATTGTCCCAGATCCTGTGCGCCCTAACCCACAGGGTGGATACAATAAAGTAGGGTTTACCCCCTCTGAAAGGAAAGGGAGACGCTCGAAAAGTGAAAGGAAATTGGAGGATTTAGGTTCGCTTTCCTCCTGCTCCCCACTGCCAGTTAGCCTACCGCAACTTTCTAATAATGTCCACTCTTTGTTTCTTTCTCCCTCTGTATCTTCTTTTCTAGCTTTTTCTCTTTGCCTCCTGCCCGCCTACCCCACCCCCTTTTCCTTCCTTCCTGCAAATGGGTGTTAACGTGGGTCTTTATGTTCTGTCTATAACTGGGATGTAATCACGCGCCCCATGCCTCTCTCTAAAAGCATTTAATAAATGTCTATTAAAGCGCTACAAATGTAAGATAAATTTAGTGGCGCGGCTGCTTCCCTGTATCCAAACCGTAATGATGGATTTATCAACAGGGATTCGCCTTCAGCGCAGTGAGGGAGATTTACTCAACAAATATGTCGGAGAGCACCCACCCAAATATAATCATTTATAGCCAAACTGACTTCTTTCCAGCCTCACAGATTCTCAACTCTACTCTAAGGTTTTTGAATTCATATTGTGTCTTTCCTATAAAATCACATACTCATGGATCCAAGAGATGTTGTTCCCAGCTTCTTCTTTCTTCTTTCTTCTTTCTTCTTTCTTCTTCTTCTTCTTCTTCTTCTTCTTCTTCTTCTTCTTCTTCTTCTT
>NW_027186296.1:55275059-55276276 GCF_028583685.1 Petaurus breviceps papuanus | reverse complement strand
TCTCTCTCTCTCTCTCTCTCACACACACACACACACACACACACACACACACACACACACACACGCATCTCATTCGTCACAGCCTATTCCAGAGTCCTATTGACCAGCCTCAACTTAAGCCCTTATTTTCCGTGAACCCAGGTCTGGACCACTTGGATCAGTGTATTACCCATGACAAGACCACTCATTACACTAAGTGACGAAACATAAACAAATAGATGGATCTGGGGAAAGAATTGAAAACTAGATGAACCCAAAGTTACTTCTGCAGTGGCATTCCCGGGAGGATGGAAGGAAGTTATTAGAGAATATTAAATGAGTGTTAATAAAGTTCCCCTTGAATAAATGTCAGAGTCAGTTCCAGGGAAGACCAGTGTGGTTAAATAAAGATATACCTGCAGTAAAATAATGTAATACTTTAAAAGAAATAATTTATCAGTGAGAGTGTGTGCTATATAAGTAAAGAGTGAGAGAAGTAGGGAGGATTTCAAATAACAAAATCAGCGTGGTCAAAATGTAATACATTTTTCTTCTAGTGATTTATTCTTTGGTTAACCACCTGAACGGTCTGTCTTAAGGATTGAATTATCGATGATAATGCCATCAAATAAACTTAGAACTTCTATGCTATTGGATTTCAATAATTATTTGTTGATGACAAATTCATCTATCCTTCCTTTCTTCCTTCCTCCCTCCCTCCTGCCTTCTCTCCGAATCTCCCTCTTCCTCTCTTTTTCTTTTTTTCCTCTTTTCCTCCTTCCTTTATTTAAATCCCTTTGGACTAGTCCCTGTAGCAGCTGTCTTAAATATTCCCGGAATGGCAGTAACCTGATGCACTGTCTTTCTTGCCTTGCCCCCCCCCCCCTTTTCTCCACCCTCATATTCATGACATATATTCTTGGGTTTGGTCTCCTTTTAAAAATGACAAATGTCTTGTCAAATGTAGAAAATCTGTTCCATCTGGGTGTCTAACAATCTTTCATTGAGAAGGGACAGAGGCAAAGCCATGGCCACGAGTGTCATGCAGCCTGTATTTGTAACGTAATAGCCCAAACCTTGGACTAATTTATAGCTAATAGGTCTATAGCAAAGAGTCCAAGAGGAAATCAGCTGCAGAAAGAGCCCTAGATTGACTCTTAAAGGAATCGGAAATAGGTGAATTGTAACTGAGTTTCTCTCTCTCTCTCTCTCTCTCTCTCTCTCTCTCTCTCTCTCTC
>NW_027186296.1:55268764-55274959 GCF_028583685.1 Petaurus breviceps papuanus | reverse complement strand
CTGTCTGTCTGTCTGTCTGTCTGTCTGTCTCTCTCTCTCTCTCTCTCACACACACACACACACACACACACACACACACACACACACACAGAGTTATTGTATCTCCTCAGGGTGTCTACCTTACTCTGGGCAAATGAGAGGGGCTTTTCCCTTCTTCATCTCCCCCCCCCACACACACACACACTCTTAATGACACCCCTTCTCCCCGCCCCATTTCAGGAGGCTAAAACCCTCGGTTTTCCTTAGCCCTAGTCCCTCTCACTCCCTCTTTTCTTCTTCGACCAGAGCCGAGCCGGTGGCGCTCTTCCTTTGCGGTTCAGTCCCTTTGGCCTCCCCCAACACAACTGCGCCAACTCCCCCTTCCCGACTCCAGGGCTCGGGGGTCTCCGGCTCGGCAGAGCACCGGCAGGAGGCGCTAGCGCCCGAGGAAGCCCCCAGGGTCTTCCCAGCCTGGGACCCCGAGCCCTTCCCTTAACAATGCCCCGGCTCTACGCGGAGACAGACACACAGAGAGGGGAGTTTGATCTTGTCTCATTGGTGTCTCAGGCCTGAAAGGGAAATCATTTGGGTAAACAGCCAAGCTTCCAGGCTTAACGCCTGGCTCCCTCCCCACTCCCCCCTTGCACCCCTCCCCCGCCTCCCTCACCCCCCTTCAACCCCAACACCCACCCACACTTTGCTCCGGAGCCTCTTCCAGAGAAAGCTCCACGCTTTGATTCGGGAGCTGAGTGTTCCCCAGGTTAAAAGTGCTGCAGACCTGAATGTCCCATAACTATGCCCCGGGAGGCAGAAGCGGACTGGAGGGCAGTAGGAACGGCCTGGGCCACGGTAGGAACCGCAAACCTCCCACTTTCCTAAAATAGGACCCAACTCGGGGAAGGGGGCCGGGGTGCCTTCGGAGAACAAGGTTCAGGAAGTTTATTGAACATTTGGAATGGGCTGAGTTTTTCTCCCAGCGTTCCAAAACTAGGGGGGCGCTGCTCAGCTTCTACCTCCCCATCACTAAACACACTTGGATGGCAATAGAATATATAAACATATACATATAAATACATACATACGTATGCATCGAGCTACACACAATACAACTAAATACATATATATGTATGTATTGTATATGTATATCTACTTCCATTACCATTCTACCCCCTCTGAGTTACTTCCACTGTAAGAAAAGCCCCTTAATCTGATAATAATCAAGCGTTTTCCGAAGTTTGATTCTTTCTAAAGGAGAGTTCTTCAGTTAACTGACTGTAAACATAATTAATAGTTATTAACATGCAAAACCTTTGCGGTGTTTAAAAGGATAATGGTCTTTTTCTCTAGTCCTCTCCCTCTCTGCCTCTGTTTCTCTCTATCGTGTAGAAAGCCTGAAAATCTGAAAATGCCCTGATTAGATTATTAGGCCTGATTATACGGTGTTTTTTCTTTATAAAATGAAAATGCCGCACCCCTCCCTTCCCCCCCCCTCTCATCCAGGAGTCATTAGTAACCCCCTCTGGCTACATGTTTTGCTTCAGTGAAACATTATGACATAGTTGTAATACAAACTCCTCTCCTTGCTTTGCATCTTGCGGTAGGAAGTGTAATAGCAATAAAATAAAATTTCATCTTCAGGCATTATTGGATGAAAAAAATCAGAAAATTTTAGAAACAAATTTTGATTTTAAAAAGGAGTGAGAAAGGGAAATTCAGCCGACTTAAAAAAAAAAAAAACAACACTTCTTTTCCAATTTAGGAGACTGACTTTCCCAAACTAATCTGAGGTGTTAATTCATAACCCCAATTTCCTAACTTGGTTTTCTGCCTCTTTGTCCCTGGGATTTTCTTGGTGCTATCCATCATTAGACCACAAGGCCCTCTTTCTGGAATTGCATAATAAAATAAGAAGAATAACCAAGACTCCCTCACACACACCACACCACAATCCTAGAGACTAGAAACTCTAGAGACTTCTCAGTGGCCCATCCCAGCTGTGTCAATTGTCTAATCTGAAATTCTCCATCTAAATCCTGCTTGAAAATTGAGCCTTCTTTATCCTCTAGCCTTTTTGGGATAGTTTATCGAATAGCTGGAAAAGACAGGGGGAAAAAGCAACAACCCATAAGCTGAATTTTTCTGGCCCAGACCTGTAATTCCAGTGTTCTCTAGATCAATGCAGGAAGGTGATTTACATGGAGACCGAATACCATTTCTGCTTTTTCCCTCCCTCCAATCTCCTCCCTGTCCCCAACTCTATTTTTCCTATGCCCTCCTCCATCTAAAGATATAGTTTCCATTTGGGCATGCTAAGGTGAAAAACTTTCAGCAAAATTGTTTGTGACTCAATTTATCATTTGCCTGGGTCCAAACCTGAGTGTTTGAAAAAGAGACCATTTTTTTTTTGGGGGGGGGTTATAAGTAAAAACAAATTTCCCCTTTCCATCATCTTAAATCTACCTCAAACCCCCAAGTTCATGTTTTGTTGTTGCTGTTGTTGCTGCTGCTAAAGGTGAGAGAGGAGATTCAATCCGTAGAATTGGTGGTCAAGCATTAGGAAATAAATATTTTCTCCACTCACCAAGACAAAGAAACAAAGCCCTGCTCCTGCAAGATGGAAGTTTCCCTTTGAGGTTTAACTATCATTTGATAACTTCCCAGACTTGCTTGACTTTCTAAGGTGTGCTGCCCTTTATCTGAGCTAGTAGCCATTTTAAGCACTCATTTACCCATTAAGGGAACTAAAATAAAAAAGAACTGAGATTTTAATTTGAAAAGATCTATAAACTGAAAGGAACTCCAGAATATAACCCCTAACCAACACCCCCAAACAAAAATGCAGCACCAAATTTTTAGGTCTAATCCACTGTTGACTCTTGTAGATAAATTCTATTTTTATTCTAGTATTTTTTTGTTCTTCCTGATGAAAAGGAGATCATTTGGTTACCTGACCTGACAGCATTTCCCCTTCTACACCCCCACAGCATCCCCCACCATTCATGGAGCATGTCCTTGCTATTTGTTTTTAGTAAAAGTGAAAAATACATGTTATGTGCACCTAGTCTGACAGAAGGCTGAAAAAGCAAAGATCCTGCCCACGCCTTGCTGTTTGCTTGAGTGACTGTAATTATTTGATTTAGGTGATCATCTTAATTGGAAGGATATGTCTTTATGGACATGGGCCTCATTGGGGATATTTGTATTGGATACACTCAGATGGTCAGTCCTTGACAAATAACCACAGGGGCTAAAATATACTCGTGATATATTTTATGCTTTGCATGAACCATTGCTGCCTGAGTAACTTCAGACCTTGCCAAATTGTTCCCAATGGTTTTATCTTTCTCCTGTTTTTTCATGCTCAAAGATGCTATGGAACAGGTTCCTCAAAGATAGCGACCTAAAAACTGTTGGGAAGGAGTGCTTTCTCCACCGCTATCAGAATATTTATTATAAGAAGTCAATGTATTTAAATTGTATTAGCGTTTAAGAGATATGATACAGAAAAATATATTTTTTTCCTGGCGGCGGTAATTATAGTTTAAGCAGCAAGGTGGCGCTCCAAGGTATGGAAGAATGGCAGGTTTCTCACAGTGAAACACCATTCGCCAGACTTCTGCAGTGGTAATGGAGTTTGTAGTCTAACACAATTAAATTAGGTAGTTCCAAAGGAAAAAAAACAAAACACAACACAACACAACAACATAATAGGCCGAAGGAGTGCTCAGTATATCGTACCACAAGGTAGTCAGGCAAGAAGGAGATAGTTCCGTTCAGGAGCTTAGTAAACTGGATTTTAGGATTGAGACAGTGAGCAAAACTGCTCTGTGCTTTCCCTACCAGATAAGGGCATGCCTCCCAAATTAAACGGTGATTTGCAAAGTTGCGGTCTGTGACGTATGTATCCAGTAAACACCTATGATATGTACATAAAGTATGTAAAATGATGGCTGAAACTATGTATTCCTATCTACACCCCAAATAGAGAAAAGACAAAGTACACGTATTACAGAAAGATTCTTTTCATACAGAAGAGACAGAAAAACTAGGCTTCGTTCCTATGTCACATATCTATCTATATCTATATAGATGTATACCTATACATACACACATACAAACACACATATACTTATGTGTGCATATGAAAAAAAATGAGGCAGAGGAGGGAAGAGGGAAGGAAAGAATTTGCCTAATTTTAAAATACAAAGGTAATTTTCCAGTCTGTAAGGAGACTGTATTTCATTTTATTTTGTTTAGTTTTTGAGAGCTGATGCTTTGCTGTGATGTAAATATTTTTAAACACCTAAGAATATCTTCCACCGTTCAAATCGCAGGTGAACAGAAGAAGAAACACTTTCGAAGTCCCAAAGTTTCTTCGTTTGATTTGTTTTTGTTTCCAGTGTTCCTCTCTCCGGGGCCTATTAATTTTTTACTTAGCCTCTTATCCATGATGTGTCTTTAGGTTGTTTTCTTGTCTGACCACATGTGCATGTTGTTTAAAATAATTCTCATAATTTTATATGTTTAAAATAATTCTCAAAATCTTATAAAAGAACATTTACGAACTTGGTTTTTTCAGTTCCTCCTCCTCTCCTTTTAAAAGCAGTATTAGAGAATTAATTCCATCGTGGGGTTGGTCAGACTTTCTCTTTTTAGAAGTGTATTCTAAAAGGTGAAAAGTTATCAGTCTCCCCTATGCCTGTGTGCATATGTGTTTCTGTGTGTGTTTATGCTTTATAAACATGCGTATGTGTCCTGGGGCTTGGGTGTCTTGTTTTTCTACCTGGAGTTCCTTTTTTCATCTCCTTCCCAGGATTTTTAAAAATAATTCTTTATTTAATTTTTCTCACTTTGAAATCTCTGGGTTTTAATCCAAATTTAAATGTGCAAGGTAACTAAAACGGTGTCAGGTCATTGGGAATGTTAATGTAGGGACAAAATTATAAACATGATCTAAAAGTCTCTTTCAATTCATTTCTTCAAGTGTTTATTTGGGTTAAGTGATGAAAAGTGACAGTTCTGAAATAGACAGCTTTTAAAAGTAATGAAGTCAGATGAGGCTTTAACCCGTCGATTGCTATAAATCAACTTTGAAAAAGACGAATGAAGAATATTATTTGGTAGCTTAACTACCAGTTATTACAGTGTCGAATTAGAAGCTGTAGTGTGTGAAACTGGGGCTGACAGTTTGAGAGAGCTGTGAGCTCTCTGCTTCTTTCACTCATCCGAAAACTGTTACTGCAACAAATATTATTCAGGGCATTGGAAACAGGCGCGTCTCTCCAACTATTGGAGTGGCCCCTAAAGCAAATGCTTTCTTATTTGAAAGAGCCTAAGGCGGGAGAAACACCCCCCCCCCCCCAACACACACACAGAAGAACAACGAAAAGGAGAAGCCCTGTGGGAGGGGCACTTTAAATTTCTCTTTAACTTTGGATATTTCTTTCTCGAGTTTGGGCTTTTGGAGGAGCTTGGAGAATTTTATGGGCAAGTAACCTTCTGTATGGTTATTAAACAGTTGACCCTACAGGCGTTGAATATCACTTCTAAAGCAGTTTAGTCCTTTGCAGTCAGCGGGTAGCACCACAACTGGTTAGAGATACCGACAAAGCTAGGGAAAGTGACTGTCCCAGGTGATGAAGAGCTCTTGGACCTGGGAACAAGCGATAGTAATTGCTTTTTCCTTCACTTTTTCTCTTATCTTGTTTCCCCACCCTGCGGTAGGCAGACTGGGGATTGAGGGGGTGCCAGTAGGAAGAAGGAAAGGTAGGGAAGGGGGTGGGGAAAGATGAGGAGGAGACAAAACTTGTCATCTTCCTTGTACAACCCCGACTTGGAGCTGGAAAAACTCAGTGCTGGTGACACAAGGGACTGTCAGGGGGCGAGGAATGTTCCTATTTGGGGGGACTTCAGGTGAGGAGATGGTATCGAAAAAGGGATTCCCTTTCATTGCCAAATGTGCATCTTCTCGATTGCTGTCCCGCAGGTGAATTTCTCAACGGTGCTGTCTGAATTTCCGAGCAATGCGGTCTGAGTTTTCTTACCCGGGTGCTGAAAACAGAAAGAATGACACTGTGCTCAGATTTATCAGAAGAGAAAAGGAAAGGGTGGAGGTGATAGAAGAATAGTGATGGTGTGTTGTGTGGTGTGTGTGTGTGTGTGTATGTGTGAGAGAGAGAGAGAGAGAGAGAGAGAGAGAGAGAGAGAGAGAGAGAG